>NW_004949097.1:1789805-1790673 GCF_000317375.1 Microtus ochrogaster
TCTCACCCCTTTCTCTCACTCCCTTGTTCTCACCCCTTGTTCTCACACCTTGTTCTCACACCTTGTTCTCACACCTTGTTCTCACCCCTTGTTCTTACCCCCTTGTTCTCACCCCTTGCTCTCACCCTTGCTTTCACTCCCTGGTTTTCACCCCTTGTTCTCACTCCCATGCTCTCACCCCTTTTCTCTCACTCTCTTTACAAGTGAACCCCATTGGCTCTTCTCCACATCATGGCATCCTCTTTTCTTGGCCCTGGCCTCCACCCTTGGTTGACTTTTGTTCCTATCCTATGGGTTTCTCATTTCCTGTTACCTGTCTGATTTCTCTTCTCCTGTATGCCCTTTAGATAGTCTTTACCTTTGCCATTTTTACTTAATTCTTTCACTCATTTCTTTAGTGATGAATTTCACAACCAAGTTTTCAGATTTGAAAATGTTTTTTGGATCCTAAATTAAAAAAATTGCAATTCTTACTAGAGCAATACCTCTGTGTGCCATGAAGACACTTTCAAAAATATCCATCCCCATTCTCCTAAGGAAATTCTGAAGTTCTGCTCCCTTTAAGGAGCTACTTCATGATTCAGCACATTGAACTGGTATCCTGGGGGACATACTTAGAAAAGGAGCTATGCAGTTCCCTTTTTTGTTTGAAAGCCTAGACAATGTGGGTCTGAATTCAATAAGAAATTAATTAATATCAGAATCAATGTGGTGGTATTTTTTCCTGATAATATAATAACTAGAGTCTTTTCTAAAAGATAAAAGGTAATGTTGAACCTGTTTCTGCTTCTTCTTCTTCTTCTTCTTCTTCTTCTTCTTCTTCTTCTTCTTCTTCTTCTTCTTCTTCTTCTTCTTCTTCTTCTTCTTC
>NW_004949097.1:1790773-1852974 GCF_000317375.1 Microtus ochrogaster
TCTTCTTCTCCTTCTCCTCCTTTTCCTTCTCCTTCTCCTCCTCCTCCTTCTCTTCCTCCTCCTCTTCATTTTCCTTCTCCTCTTCATCCTCCTCCTCCTCCTCCTCTCTCTCTCATATCTATCTATCTATCTATCTATCTATCTATCTATCTATCTATCTATCTATCTATCTATCTATCTATATAGTATATTCACATGGGCAGGGGCATGCTTATGACTGAACACGGAGGGTCAAGAATGGTATTGTGTGTCTTGTTATACTGCTCCGTCTTGTTACTTTTATATAGGGTGACTCACTGAACTTAAGACTTACCATTTCAGTTAGACAGCCTGGACAGCAAGTCCTGGGGTTCCTTTAGTTTCTGTCTCTCACAGTGCTGGTACTGCAAGTTTGTACATTTTTTTTTTTTTGTGTGGGTGCTGGGATCAGAGCTCAGATCCTTGTCCTTGCTCACCAAATATGTATGTATTCACCATCTTCCCAGATCCCTTTCTACCTTTGAATGATGTTTTAAAAAACCTCTTTCTTAATGCCAACCTCCAGGAAGGATGAAACTAAAGGGCAAAAACTTATGGAGGAAGAGACTGCTGTGTCTGTGGTAGTGTGAGGTGCCGTGGCAATAAAGCAGAGTGAGTGTCAGTAGCAGGCTTAGAGAGGCAGAAGAATGTAAACAGGGTTCACTTTGAGAGTCAGTTTGAGAAGGACTGATTTGGATGGATATCTGGGCCTGTAGGCCATCAAACGCCACTGTAAGCAATGGTCCAGTGTTGGAACCTATAATGAGATGTTATCATAGGATTCTGGGATGGCACTTTCCGCCTCCACAAAAGAGTGCAGTAGAGATTCACAGAACTGAAGACAGAAAGATCTATCCTGCCCTGTCCTGCAGTCATTCAGTCCCAACAAAACACACAGAAGTTTATATTAATTATACTATTTGGCCTATCAGCTCAGGCTTATTATCAACTAGATCTTCAACTTAAATTAGCCCATAATTCTTTTCTATGTTTAGTCATGTGGCTTAGTACCTTACTCAGTAAGGCATTCTCATCGTACTTCCTCTGCATCTGGCTTGTGACTGCAGACTGAGCCTTTCCTCTTCCCAGAATTCTCCTAGTCTTATTGTGCTACATATAATTCCTGCCTGGCTACTGGCCAATCAGCACTTTGTTAAGCCAACACAAGTGACAAATCTTTACAGGGTACAAGACCATTATCCCATAGCACAGGGCTCCAGGGTAACTAACAGCTCAGTAACAGTTCTCCTTTCCTTGCTAAGCAAGGTATAATATTATGGATGAGAATTTGGGCCTAATGCTTAGTTAGACATTCCAAATTCTCATACTCAGAGTCTCAGATCACATCCAAAATCCTAATGAGGGTCTGAGGGCAAAATTGGAATAGTGCTGGGTCTAGGGGAGAATTGCATTTCTGGAGGCAAAGGAGATATGAGGTACCCTCACTAAAGAAACATTCAGTTATGGGTAAAATGGAAATCTAGACTCTTCACTGTGTTTCTCAGTGGTCAGCCAGAACAGATTAACCTGAGGTTTGGAATGCTTTAGGATATTTCTAATCCATATTTAGCATCCTAAGTACAGTCATCCTAAATGGCAATGAGCATGCAGCAATAACTAAGGGAGTAGAAACTGAAATCAGGCTGTAATATTTATGTGGACCCAGCACATTGGAATTGGGGGGCTGGGGAAATGGTTTGACAAGTAGGGGGTCCTGAATTCAGATCCTCAAAGTCATGTGAAGCTGGGCATTATAGTGGGAATCTATAATTCCAGCACTACCACAGGAGATGAGAGACAAAGGCAGTCAGAACCCAGAAAGTTTACCCGCCAACTAGCCTGGTGTGTTCAACAGTGAGCAAAAGACCCTCTCTCAGATAAGGTGAGCATGCAGGACTGACACCTGAGGCCATCCTCTGTCACGTGTGCACAGAGTCATGCACATGCATGTACTCAAACACATCATCTCCGCTGAACTCACAGATGTGCAGAAAAAGATAAACAATACTGAAACTGGATAAGAAAGGAAAGTGTGTTTAAACAGAAATCACAAATGCAGGTCAGGGAGCAGTTCGACATTCTCACAAGTTGCTGAGAAGACACTGCTTCAACCCGCATGGGAAGGGATTTGAGGGTTTGTGTCAAGTCCTTAGAAAGTTCATTTATTTAATAAATATTTATGGACATTAGTCTTTATTTATGATTTTTCTTCTTCATTATACTATTCACATTTTTTTTTAAAAATACCTTTGCTTCTCATACAGATCACAGGAATTGGGCCAGTTGACTTGGTTCCAGAATGCCCCTGATTGCCTTAAGACGGTTCAAACATTTAGAGCCTCTGCCCATAGTGTTTGTTTTGTGTGTAGGTGGAGGGGAAACCTAAAGTCGAATCGCAGTGAATACTGAAGTATTTTCTTGGAATTAGGAAAGAGAAATGTGCCCCTCCCACTGGATATGCCTAGCACATCACAGCCCTGGCTGTGGTGGTGCCGTCCTTGTTTGAGTTAAATTTTCTGCTATTTGCTACTGAAAGCCTGCCAATTCAACCTGGTAATTTCACTTCTAGGAATCTAACCTAATAAAATGATCATATATTCATACAAAAGTCCCAAGTACACTGTGATTTATAAGGAAAAAAATAGGAAACAGCCTACATAAATGTCCCCAGATACGTGAAGGTTAAACAAATTACATTATGAGCATATGAGGGGATTTTATGAAGCACATATAAATCATGTTTCCGAAGAATGTTTAATGACCTCAGGAAATGCCTACAGCCTAGCACGAAGTTCCAAAGACACAATGTGAAATTGGATCCATGTAATGTGATCCCATGATCTTATTTACATACAGAGAGATTGGAAGGAAACAGACCAGACTATTAACAGCTATTTATTGGTCACTTTTACCACCATCTTTATGGGTTCTAAAATCTTTTCAAAGATGTACACATATCACACAAATTCAATAAACATTACCAGTATTTTACAGATTTGATCATTTGACAAAGACCCGCAAAGGGTGACATCTGTTCATTTTCTATTTCTTGAGCTATTTATTGGAATCATGGGCCAGGAGGCTTTTATAAGGGAGCATGTTCCTAAACTCTCTGACCCTTTGCTCAGGCTTGGCATTTTATGGAGCCTGGCTCTGCAGAGAAGTCAGGGTTTGAGTGGAGCCGGGACACTATCTCACCCAACACAGAGGAAAATCCTTCATCAAAGAACTGTCTGTGGCCCACCTCTCCTTGGTACTTACTTCTTTATTCTTATTTTTACTGTTATCCCTATTTTGCTCATGTCTATAGTTTATGCACATGTTTGCATGTGTGTGGGTACAAGCATGTGTGTGCAGGTGCATGAACACATGTATGCACATGTGTATAGAGGCCAGATGTTAACCTTGCGTGTCTTCCTCAATTGCTCTCTACATTCTATCATAATGCAGAACGTCTCCCTGCACCCAGGGCTCATGGATTCAGATTGGTCCATTCAGATTGCTCCAGAGATTTTCTTCTTCTTCTAGAGCATTGGAGTTATATGTGCAAAACAGCCCCCCACATTTGTGTGGGTGCTGGGATGTGTCTGTGGTCTTCATGCTTGAACAGCAAGTGACTTAGCCACAGAGCTGTGGACTCAGCCCCAGTAATGACTTCCTGAAGCCACGAGGCATGGGATCTGAGGCTGCAGACTTGCCTCCCCCTCATCTCGCGATGCTTAGGGTTAGGACTGTCACTGTACATTGCAGATGGGAAACTGAAATGCGCTGGGAAGTGAGTCACCCATAGCCAGACTGTGACACAGGCAGAAAGAAACAGTTGGGAACCAGGGCCATCTGCTGTTCTAGTTACAGCCTTGATCCCCAGGGTAGCTTGTCACTTGGAGCTACTTCTCCCAGACTGGATTCGAAGGCAGCAGCCTGTATCCAGAAGGCCAGCTCCACAGTGTCTCAGCCTAATCCCAGTAGAAGTTCTCAGGCAGAAACCCTGAGAGCAGCAACTCCAGTTCTCTGTTTGTGTCCATTAAAGGTCTTCTTAACACCTCACCATAATCCCTCCATGAGAGGGAGGGAGCCCAAGGCTTGCTTCTAAAAAAGCAGGTCCTCGCCGGGCAGTGGTGGCGCACGCCTTTAATCCCAACACTCGGGAGGCAGAGGCAGGCGGATCTCTGTGAGTTCGAGACCAGCCTGGTCTACAAAGGGAGTTCCAGGACAGGCTCCAAAGCCACAGAGAAACCCTGTCTCGAAAAACCAAGAAAAAAAAAAAGCAGGTCCTCCTTTTCTTCATCTCTCTCCCCAGTAGCCAGCTCCTTTTTTTTCTTGTTTTTCCTCTTCCCTTCATTCTCTTTCCAATCCCACCTCTACCTCTACCTCCTATCTCCCCAAAGCCATCCCCTTCCATCCTCTTACAGCGGTGGTCAGTGTCTCTAGTGACTCCTGACTGCTAGAACTTGAGCAGTGACGTGCAATGGCTACAGTGGAGTGTCGCCTTTTCTGTCATCCGCATGACTGAGGTATATAACTGTGCTCTTAGCTGTCATCGCCTCCTCGTCAAGGCACAGGCCATTCCAATCTTTCTTTCTTTCTCATTTTGACTCATCGGACTAGTATTGTTAAGAATGCGCTGACTCCTAAACCCATGGCGGACTTGGGCTGAGCATGTTCCTAACTTCTGGGACTTCTCATATCTCGCCTCTTTTTGCCTGCATGGTGTGTATAATGCGATGCATGGCAAGGAGCCTGTGGTTTATCCTGCAGCCTGGTTATGGCAGGGCTGATCTCCATGCTTCGGGTTGTTCTCAAAGGTCACCTCAGCTGATTTGTCTCCCTCGTCACCCGAGTTCTCAGTTTTCACAGTGTTCCTTAATGAGCACAGGATAATGGGCTGGGGGGGGGGACATCAACAAATACCCATTCACTCAAGGTAGGGCACCAAAGCCAGACCAAAGACATGATCCCACTCCAGTCTAGTATTGTGAGCCAATGAGCTTATTTGGGTTATCCCCATTCCTGAGGGGTCACTTATATGAGTGACTCAGAAGGCTGTGTCAGGGAAAATTCCACCCTGGTGTGGGTGATGATGGTGATTGACAGCTCAGCAGAGCTGCGTCACTGGAGTTCTCTGCACGGCTTGCGAGGTGGTGCTGCTACTGGAGGGTTTCGTCCTCCCTCCAGAACTGCTTCCTGGCTATGTCACTCTGGGAGAGACCTCGTGAGTCTTACATGCTCCATGTGAGTGTCACAGAACTCGGGAGCCTCTTTCCTTCCCCAAAACAGACTATTGCAATAAAGAAAGAAGAGAGAGTTACACAGCACGGACCATTTATCTTGCAGATTCTGAGAGCTTTGCTTCTGAGGTTAGACTTTCAGTAGGGATCGGAGTCCCAAGGAAATAGACAAGTACAGAGCCCTGAAGGTAGGAACATGCTACCTAAAGTGCTGTCACAGAGGCTTGGGCAGGGCAAGAGCTAATGGTCCCAAAAGTCAGGAGCAAGCCTTACTTATCACGGCCCTTCCAGCACTGAGCATACGGCTGGTTTTAGGGGAGTTCTGAGCATATGGCTGGTTTTAGGGGAGTTAGTCAAATTCAGATCTCACGATACCCCGCTTTTAATAAGAGGGAATTGGAAAGTAAATAGACCCACACATGCATGTTTCTAAATCCTGACCTCAAGGACCAACCTTCTAAACTGAATGCAGCCTGACCTATGACCCCTTGCAGCATCTCCCCGACGCATTAGCCAGCATTTACTGAATGACCATGATTGGCCAGTCTCAGAATGAGAAGGTTTCAGTTATCTCAACTGCCCCTTAGTTCTTTAATCGACATTATCAGCATCCCATCTTACACACAAAGAAACTGAGGATAATAAAGGCAAAAGAAGGCTCTCAAGAGTCACCAGCGAGTGATAGATCTTCAAGTGCAGCATGTGCCTGTCTTTTTAGGCCATGGCTCCAGTCAGCAGCCTCATCTGTAGAGAAAGAGACTTATAATTGAATTGCCTTGTAAGATTTCGTGTCCCATTTTCCGGTGAGTGGAGTTCCAGGAATGCCTGGCCGAGAAAGGCCGTGCTAGGTAGGAGGAGCACACAACAGAGCTTCCCCTTCTTCTCAGTTCCTCCACTCCTTCTCAAAGAGGCGAAGGGGGCCACCATTGGGTAATGATCAAGACCATTCTCTCTGGATCCAGGTTGGGAGATTAGAATCGCAGTTGTCACTAGCTTTGTGACTTTAAAATGACAGCCCTTCCTCTCTAAGCTTTTGCATCTGTAATGTATCATGAGAATAATGATCACACTCCATTCCTAAATTTCTGAAAATGAAACCCAACAGTATATATACAGAAGTTAATTTCTGGTACATAGTATGCAATAAAATGGTCACGTGTGTTACTAGCAAGCAGCAGCTGGCATGGGTGTTTGAATTGGTATAATGACTTTGCAAACCAATTTCTCGACTTGCAGCAAAGGAGATGTGTACACTCTATGACCCAGCAACTCTCCTAGGTGTCCATAGAAATGTTCACATCTGTATCACTTGTAATTAAAAGAGTTTTAAAACAATCCAAATAGCCACCAGCAGAATAATGAATAAATGAGAAGAGAGCACTGCAATGAATACTATAAACATAAAGCCAGAGGGGCTCAGTGTACACAGACCAACACAGATGACTTTCACCAAGACAACAAAGACATGAAGAAAATAGGATGTAGAACTGACTTAGAAAACTGTAAATATCTTTACATTAGTAAGGGGTATAGCCTGTGTAAGAAATATCACATAACCCAGGAAGACAAATGGAGGTGGAGAGGTACCTAGCACCTCTCTTTTGCAGACAATTATCTTTTGCTACCTGACTAGTGGGAGAACAGAGTACCAGGCAGAATTCAAAAGGGGTCCTAAGGATTCTCCTTATGCGATGCTTTCACCTACTTCCCAGTCATTCAACTGGATGTGGACTGCGTTTCTACTGTGAAGGGATCCTGCAGACGTAGTTAAGGTTCCATCCTAGCTGACTTCAAGTCACAGGATGAGATTATTCTAGGTGAGCTGAGTCCTTTAAAAATGCCTTGAGCTCTTCCTTTAACTCAGAGTAAAAACATGGGAGGAATTTAGCATGAAGAAATCTCTTGGCTGGTGTGCAAATGAAGAGAACCACGTTCTGAGGAACCTAGACTGGTCCCCAGACTCTGAAATTGTTCTGTTGACAGTCGGCAAGGGTGTGGGGGATTTGGTCCCAAATTAATAAAGAACTGAATTCTACCTATCAACCTGAATGACTCAGAGACGGTCCAAGCAGTGGTTGAGGTCAATGATACAAATGGGGCCCATATCTTCATCTAAGTGCGAGAAGAGAAAACTCAGAGGCTTAGCTTCTCTCCCAGAGAGCATCAGCTAGCAAATGAGGGCAGTTTAATATTGTCAAGCTTGTGGCATGTTATCAGGCAATGGTCTAAAACTCACACAGGAGCTCAAAATCCTTATTTCCGTAATTGCATCACCTCTTAAACATTTCATAATATATGTTAGAGGCAGTTAGAATTGGTTGGAGATGAGCAGCACCGCAAAGTTCTGGGCCTGACGTAGAACCAGAGAGCAGTGAACTGGAAAGAGCCTTTGTGTCCAGCATAGAGTGAATCTCTAAAAGGTAGATTGTCAAGAGGGCATGTCAGTGTGAAAGCTAATTTCACTAATGCCACTGTTGAAGCTAATTCAGCAGTGAAGCAGGGCCACAGAGAGGGAACCGAGCGTGGGCTGTGAGACCGAAGGCCTTTGATGGAGCAGAGGAGTGCAGTGCTGGGCTTTTTTTCTGGATCCCGTGGGACCAAAACTGATGCTCTTTCATTGACTACAAGCTCTGGATCCCCCTGAGGTCCTCGAGACTCTTACATGTTGTTTCTCTTGGGTTGGGAGGGGAAGTAAGCAGGAGATGAGGAGGTGTGGCTATGCTGGCAGAAAACATGTTGGCCACCCAGGCCAGGAGATCACCCTGCAGTTGCCAAGAGAACTGTGGTGGTGGAGACGGGTCAGTTGGCTAAGTGCTTGCCTTGTAAGCATGAGGATCCGAGTCCAGTTCCCAGGACCCACATAAAACTGTCATTTCCAGTGGCATGTCCCTGTAATCCCAGCACCGGAGAGGTAGCTACAAGTGCATCCCTGGGGTTGCTGGTCAGCCCTCCTAACCTACTTGGCCAGTTTATGGTCCTTGTGAAACCTTGTCTGAAAAAATAAGGAAAAGAAGAAACTCAGAGCATTAGTCATTCCACAAAGGCCAGAGAAGTTTGGCTTCTTTCCTGTTGCCTTTCTTTCCTTCCTTCCTTCTTTCTTTTTTTTTAAATGGCAAAAAATAATACTGTTTTTTCTTTGGTAGGTTTGTTAGGAGCCTAGATTTTCTAGGAATATATATAATATATATATGGAGAGAGAGAGAGAGAGAGAGAGAGAGCAACAGACAGACAGAGGCAGACAGACACACACAGATACACACACAGAGGTTAACACAGGGAGCTAGGGAGAGAAGAAGAAAAAACCAAATCAGGGAGGGCTTCATGGAAGAAGTGAGGTAAGAAGTAAGGTTGGAAAGACAAGATGGAATTTGCCAGGGACAAGGAGGTAAAGTTCCAGGCAATGGGGTCCTGGCACAGACATGTTCTTTTTTTCTTTATTTTTTTTTAATTTTACACATTGACCCCAGTTTCCCCACTTTCCTTTTCTTTCATCCTCCCCCTTCTCCTCATTCAATCCCCATCCACTCCTCAGAGGGGCTAAGGGTTCCCTTGGGGAGTCAATAAAGTATGGTATGCCAAGTTGAGGCAGGATCAAGCCCTTTCCCCATCTATCAAGGCTGAACAACGTATCCCACCATAGGGAATAGGTTGTGGAGAAAGAGAAACACTCCTCCATTGCTGGTGGATGTGCAAACTTGTCTAGCCTCTCTGGAAATCAGTATGGCAGTTTCTCAGAAATTGGGAATCAATCTATCTCTAGACCCAGCATTACCACTCTTAGACATATATTCAAAGAATGCATAACCATACTGTAAGAAAATTTGCTCAACCATGTTTATAGCAGCATCATTCATAATAGCCAGAACCTGGAAACAACCTAGATGCCCCTCAACTGAAGAATGGATAAAGAAAGTGTGGTACATTTACACAATGGAGTACTACTCAACAGTAAAAAACAATGACATCTTGAAATTTGCAGGCAAATGAATGGAGCTATAAAAAAAAAAATCATCCTTAGTGAGGTAACCCAGAAGGACAAATATCATATGCACTCACTCATAAGTGTCTTTTAGACATAAAGCAAAGGATAGCCAGACTCCACAGGCGCTTTCTAAGGGAGGAATACAAGACGCCTGGCGCTTCTTTCCTTGATGGCAGAATTCTCATCTCAGGGAAACCCATGCATCTAGCAGTAAATGTTGTTGAAAGTGAACTCTGGGGGGCTGGTGGCTTGTTCCTCGTCACTGTACAATTATCTTACATTTGGTGGCCTTGATAGTCTAACAGTGATCATCTTAGTCCCTATTGTGTCTTTAGTATTAAAAATACTGTGCTGTGCTTTGAATGTAGAAAATCCTTCATAGGTTCTTGTGTTTGAGGACTTGGCCGCCAGCTGGGGGTATTGTTTTGGAAGGCCACTAGGGTCAGGCCTTGAGGTTTCATAGTCTGGCTTCATTTCCTGTCTACTCTTAATTTCCCAACTAAGATGCAGTTTGACCAGCTGCCTCATGATCCTGCTACTACAATGATAGCATTTATCCTCTTAAAATGTGAGCCAAACAAGCCCTTCCTCCCTTAGGTTCCTTCTTGTTAGACATTTGAGACAGAAATGAAGGAGATTAATGCACCCTCGTATCAGTTACATGTCTTGTAGCTGCGATAAGGTATCTAAGCAGAGACAACTTAATGGAAGAAGGGTTTGCTTTGCCTCAGAGTCCATCTCAGTGGACAAGCCATGGCAGGGGAGCTTGAGGTCGCTGGTCATGGTGGATCTGTTGTCAGTCACTGAGAGCAATGAGTGTTTACCATCAGCTCACTTTCTCCTTTTTCTTCAGTTCGGGACACTGAAGGGATGATGCTATGCATGGTGGGCAGCTCTTCATCCTAATCAAAAGAATCCTTCAAAGACATGGCTAGACGTGATCTTAAGCTATGAAATCCTAGCTTAGTCTATATGAGCCCTCTCAACCATGGCGAGAGGTTAAGTCTCTCAATTGAAAAAGTGATGTAGAATTCCCCTCTGTATGCTGTGAATACCATTAGTTAATAAACTTCCTTGGCCTGTGATAGGGCAAAAGAGTAGAGTTAGGCAGGGAAAACTAAACTGAATTCTGGGAGAAAGAAGGCAGAATCAGAGAAAAGCTGTGTAGCTCCACCGGAGACAGACGCTGGAACTTTACCCGGTAGGTCACAGCCTTGTGGTGATACACAGATTAATGGAGATGGGTTAGTTTAGAATATAAGAGCTAGTTAGAAATACACTTAAGCTATTGGCCAAACAGTATTGCAAATAATATGGTTTCTGTGTGATTATTTCAAGGCTGCGCAGCAGGGAACAAACCAGCAGCCTCCTACAATACGAAAGTCCCTAGAGTCTTCAAAAGGTCCTATATTGTTTAAAAGTCCAAAGTCCAGGTCTCACCTGAGGTTTAAGGCAGTCGCTTAGTTATAAGACCCTGTACTACCAAAAACCAATGTCCACAGTTCCATGTCTGGCACGGTAGACCTGTAAGGGTATTGTCTTGGCTTTAAAGGGCTTGGGTTAGCCCCATCCTTCTAGCTCTGCCACCCGTGGCACACACAGTCTCTTTCTTGACCCGGCTCCTATGTAGACCTGTAGCTTTCCTTGGTAAATATCTCATGGTCTTAGGATCTCCAACATCCTGGTGGACATCTCGTGGTTCCAGCATCTCCAACAACCTGCAGTCTACATTGTAATTTAGGTCTCATCCTCATAGCCTCGTGTAGTGGCTTTCCACGTCTCCTTCTAGGATGTCAACCCTGCTACACATTGCCCAGCATCAACAACTCTTCGGAGCCACAGGCAAAAGTCCATGACTTCTCTTATTTTGCATCTTTTATGCCTGAAGAAGCAGTAGCCCATAGATGATGCATAAGTTGCTGCCTCTCAGACTATAGTCCCAACAGCTTCTGCATGCTGAATCTGGGGAAAACTTCTCTAGGCCAATTTGGGAGATCAGGGGACCCTTCAGCATCATTTCTGGTTCCTTTAGGCTCTCTCCTTTTTAATGAACTTGGGTTTTCACAAAATGGAGCCTCCAGTATATGGAATATTGTCCTCATGATACCTTTCGTGTTGTCCCGGTGCAAAGCACCAGGTTTCTTGATGTTTCTGAGCTCCTTAACAGCTGAAGTTTCAGTGCCAATGTATTGCCATGTTAAGCAAATAAACAGTTAATATCAAGTATGTTTCTCTGTAAGCTTAAATTCAGTCACACATTTCCTCACCAAACTACATGCTCTGAATATCTTTTTCTTCACTTTTTTTTTGCACCCTGGTAATAGACATGAATGAGAGAAATGAATAGAGAAATAAATAGTGGCCACCAGTCTGACACACATCTTGCTCTGCAAATTCCCTTTTTATACAAATCACTCCATTACATTTAATTCAGCTTTTTGAGTCTCAGGGTGTGTGTGGGCTATTGCCAGATTCATTGCCAGAATACAAATGGTGCTTATTCCAGTTTCTGAAAGAGACTTTGTTTCTCTCTGAACCTTATGAGCTAGGTCTTAGAACTGGCTAGTTTTTATGTCAACTCGACTCAAGCTAGGGTCATCTGGAAAGAAGGAATCTTAATTAAGAAAATGCCTCCATAGGATTCCCCTGTAGGCAATCTGTAGGGAATATTTTTGATCGATGATTGATATGGGAAGGCTCAATCACTATGGGTGTGATCACCCTAGGCTGGTGGTCCTGGGTTCTATAAGAAAGAAGGTTGAGCAAGTCAAGAGGAGCAAGTCAGTAAGCAGCACCCCTCCATGGCTTCTGATTCAGCTGTGGCCTCCGGACTTCTGCCTTGAGATTCCTGCCCTGATTTCTCTGATGAGAGCTATTAACCAGAAGTAGAAGATGAAATAAACCATTTCCTTCCCAAGTTGCTTTTGGTCATAATATTTTTACCAGCAATAGGAACCCCACTAAGACAGTCTCCATGGTCTATATTACTCTCAGCTTTCTGATCTTAGAAACTTCCATCAGCCTGGCCCATTTCTTCTCTGCTCCAGGACTCCAGAGTTTCCGTACCTCAAAGTAATAAACTCCTTCACATTCTTCCCATAAACCACCAGTTCTAAGAGCTGAACTGGTCAGTTTTATGAAAGCAGCAGCTAAACAGCCCCACTTTTGGGTACTTGGTTGGTTTTGGTTGGTTCTTGTTTTGTTTTATTTTGTTTGTTGTTTTTCTGTTTGTTTGTGTTTTCTATAGCTATAATGCCCTAACAAAAATAAATTAAAGAATAGTTTATTTTGGTCCATAGTTCCAGGGTTGGAAGAAGACATGGTGGCCAGTCTGGAGCATCAAGTCACAGTTCATCCATTGGCAGGAAGCAGAGAGTAATGAATTTCTTCTTTTTATTTGGCAGAGGATCCCAGTCTGATGGGGGATGTCCTTCTGTATTTTGTGATTATGTGTTGCTTTTATTGGCTGATGAATAAGGCTGTTTCGGACAATGACTTAGCAGAGGGAAGTTCAAAAAAGATAGATAGATAGATAGATAGATAGATAGATAGATAGATAGATAGATAGATAGATGGGGGGGGGGAGCTGAGGAGATGCCATGCAGCCGCCCAAGGAGCAAGATGTGAGGTACCAAGCCAGGAGTCTCGTGGTAAAATACCAGCTATAGAAATGGGTTAATTTATAGTTAGATGATAAAAAGCCTAAGACATCGGCCAAACAATTGTAATTGATATTAAGCCTCAGAGTAGTTATCTTATACGTGGCTGCAGGAACTAGTGAGCGGGGACCTGGTGGGTGGAGTGAAACCAGTCCAGGAAGACCAACCAGTGAGTCAGAGTTTCCCCATTTACAAGAAATGGTACCACATATAATGGAGTGGACTGGTCTTTCTGCCTCAACCTAAGCATAAAAATCTCTCACAGACATGACAATAAAGTAACATAATCAAGCAATTCTTTAGAGGCGTATCTAGCAGTTTGTCTCTGGGGTGATTCTAGGTCCTGTCCAGATGATAATGTTGACTAACCCTGCTTTGCTGTGCCAGGCTTACTGGGTGCCTGCTGTGGACACTGAGTGAGGAATACTGGCCAACTTCCTACTCTTCCTTTGTCTTTGCAACCATTATGTCCCTATATCCCCAGCGGAGAAGCATTGTCACTGCTATCGATGGACTGATAGAATGAAGATGGGATTCTGTTAATGTCACTCGGGTAGAAAAATGCCAAGGCCAGGATTCCGGCATCAAACCCTTACAGGTTTTTCTACCCCAGCCAGATTCCAGGAAAGTGGATTACACACTCAGAGCTGACATTTCCCTGCAGGGAGGCATTGACGAAGGAAAGCAGACACAAACATCACTATGCACAAAATGCAGCACTTTGCTGTGGGTTTCCCAGGCCTCCGGGACCATAGACGGGCTCGGTGACCTGTGCCTGTAATTGATGTTAAGAAGACAATGGACCACTGATGGGTTTGGGACAGGGGAGTGATTCCGGCAGCAGGATGAATCATAATTTCTTCCTGCACTTGGTCTTTTGGGAGGCTTGTTGTCTCTGCAGTCTAATGCTTCCTTGCAAGTAAACTTAGGCTGGGCTCAGTTTTTTTGTTTTTTGGTTTTTGGCTGGAACATCATTTTGGCAGCCTATGATGTCAGTTTGTCCTGATGCTTCTGATATTAACTTTGGTTATTTGTTTAACATAGCATCTGCTAGCTCTTATTTCTGTTTAGTTGAGATTTTTTCTCTTGTGATATCCTAGAAATTCAAGAAGAAAAGAGCTTCCAGGAGATAGAAAGTGTCTTTTTTTTTTTTGCCCACTAGTTTTGATAATCACTGATTATTTTCCAACTCCTTTATTCTTCTGTACTTGTCGCTATCCTTTTTGTCTGTCTGTCTGTCGGTTTGTTTTTGCTTTTTGAGACAAGGTTTCTCTGTGTAGCCCAAGCTATCCTGGAACTCACTCTCTAGACCAGGCTGACCACAAACTCAGAAATTCACCTGCCTCTGCCTACTAAGCAGTGGGATTAAAAGCCATGCACCACTACTGCCTGACTGTTTGTGTTCTTTCAAAGGAACATTTATGCCTATAAAACTGATAGAATTATGATGAATTTTACTGTGATAAGAACACATCATGAGGCTTACTTTATTAAAGCCTGATGCCGTGTGTGGTGGTGCACATCTGTAATCCCAGCATGTAGGGGCTGAAGCTGGAGAATCAGGAGTTTAAGTCTAGCCTCAGCTACATGATAAGTTCTAAGTGAGGTCATGCTTCAAGAGCATTTTATGTTAAGTATTTAAAAAAGGCTTTTGGCAATATCATACTGGTATGCAGTGCACTGTGACTCTGTTTACCTCCCCATTGTCTCTCATGTCCCTTACACTGTCACTGACCATGTCTTTGCCGCTAGTCCCCTTGGCAACGTCACTCTTTTCCTTGCTTTCTTCTTTTGTTTTTCAGGTCCCATGCAGTCAGTGTGTGTGTGTTCATGGTTACAACTCAGCCATCTCTCACTCTCAAAGTTTCCACCAGCTCTAATCCCTGCTTTGGTCATGAGCCACTGACAGGAGAGGCTACGTGTGTGTGTGTTGTATGAGAATGCATGTTGTATGTACTGTATGTGTTATGTGAGTGTGTTTTGTGTGGGTATGTTGCGTGAGTGTGTGTATTGTCTATGCTATGCCTGTGCTATGTGAGTATGTGTATGTTATGTGCATGAGTGTAGAGTATATGTGTGGTGTATTTGAGTGTGTCTGTGTATATGTGCATGTATGTGTGTGTTGAGTGCATATGTTGTGCTTGTATATATGTATTGTCTGATAAATGTGTGTATGTGTTGTATGAGTGTGTGTTGTGTGAGTGTATGTGTGTCTGGTGTGTGTGCTACATGAGTGTATGTGTATGTCTGTGAAGGTCAGAGTTTGACTGATGTGGGATTCTTCTCTGCATGCTGTGAATATGTTTTATTGCCATTGGTTAATAAAGAAGCTGCTTTTGGCCAATGGCTTAACAGAGTAAGGCTAGGCAGAAAAACTAAACTGAATGCTGGGCGAAAAGGTGGAGTCAACAGAAGTCATGCAGCCTCCACAGAAGACAGAAGCTACCCACGTGGTGATGCACAGATTAATGTGAAGATGGGTTAGTCTAGGATATAAAAGCTAGTTAGAAATATGCTTAAGCTATTGGCCAAACAGTATTGCAAACAATATATTGTTTCTGTGTTATTATTTCAGGTCGGAGCGGCCAGGAATGAACGAACAACCTCCAATAACACTTCACTTTAAGAATCCTTTTACATTCCTCTCTACTGTATATTGAGACAGGGTCTCCCTTGAACCTGGATCTTACTGATTTGGCTTGTGTATCTATCTAGGTTGCCTGGAGATCCCCGTTTCTGGCTCCTAGGATTACAGTCAGGCTGTCAGATAGTGCCTGACATTTATGTAGGTTCTGGGTTCTGAACTCTTGTCCTCATGCGTGCGTGGTGAGTGCTCTCCCACTGGGTCATGTCCTCAGCACCACAAGGATATCTTACTTGGAGAAGTAGCTGTTTAAATTTTAGCCTACTTTGTCAGTTCATAATGTTAAAAAAATACTTGAACTGAGCTGCACATATTAGATATTAACACCTCTTTGGATATATGGTTTGCAAATATTTTCTCTTAAACAAATAAAAAACCCAACAAAATCTTTTTCTCTCACCCTGTAGGTTATCCTTACTGAGAATTTCATTTATTGCACAGAAGGTTGGTGATCTTCTTAGTCTCATGTGCTGATCTGCATTTTTGTTCCTTGTGCCTTTAGTGTCATTTACAAAACCATTGCCAAGACCAATGTCACTAAATTCTTCTCTTGTATGCCTTGTCTTTTAAGAGCTGAATCTGTGTCTATACTCAGGTCTTAAGTTCTCTTTGATCTGATTTGAATTCAGTCTCATACATTATGGAAAACAGAGGTCTGATTTAATTCTTTTTTTTTTAAATTTATTTATTTATTAAGGATTTCTGCCTCCTCCCCGCCACCGCCTCCCATTTCCCTCCCCCTCCCCCGATCAAGTCCCTCTCCCTCATCTGCTTGAAGAGCAATCAGGGTTCCCTGACCTGTGGGAAGTCCAAGGACCGCCCACCTCCATCCAGGTTTAGTAAGTTGAGCATCCAAACTGCCTAGGCTCCCCCAAAGCCAGTATGTGCAGTAGGATCGTAATTCTTTTACCTATGGACACCCAGGTTTTCTACTGTTTGTTGAAGAGATCACAGGTGTTCTCTGTGCCTATGATAAAGATCAGTTGATCATATGGACTTATTTAGAGTTGGTCTATATCTCTATACTGGATCCAGGTTCAGTTCCCAGAATCTACATAGTAGCACACAACCATCTAGAACTCCAGCATAGGGGATCCCACGTTTTTCTCTGACCTCCACTTGGCACCAGGCACACATAAGGCTCAAATACATACATGCAGGCAAAAAAAATTATGCACTAAAAAGCAAATTTAAATTTAAAAAACCTAAGTCATCTATATATGTTAAATTTCTATTCTGACATTATACTGGATTTGGTTATAGTCCTTACAGCTTTTTAATGGAATTATGGTTACTTAAAATATAAGATCATGATATTTACAAATAATTATAGGTTTTCTTCTTCATTTGGATCTGATGCCTTAGATACCTTTTCTTTTTCTTATCTAATTGCTCCGGCCACATCTTCTAACACTATGCCAAGAAGCAGCAGCTAGAATGGGCTATCCTTGTCTTATTCTTAATCTGTGAGGAAAACCTGCCAGTGGATGTTTTGACCACAGCATATGCCATTTATGGGGGGCTTCTCACAGCCTTTGTTATGCTGAGATTATTTTCTCCTATTGTATTGAAAGTTATTTTAAAAGATAGATTCTTACATTATTCTTTAGGTTGTAGTAAATTTATTATAATTGTCTCAATATTCAAATGACTCTGATTTGGCCTATGGACAATTCTTTAAGCTGTCTTGTATGCTCTTTAGATGGATCATTCTTTATGAGTTCTCTTACCATCAATATCTCTCAACTCCTCTTGCCCCTCCCTTATGTGGAAGCATACTTTTCTGCCAGGAACCTGTTTGCCTTTACTGAAGATTGGCATTTAGAAGCTAACATCTTGGTTTTGTGTACATTTAGTATAGTAGGATGCCATTGCTACTAGGCTTTCTTGGGAGACATAGCCGAAATATACCCACTTTCTTCTTTGTTTCTTTTCCTTTATTTTATGTGTCTTTCACATTATGTATTCTGATCCTATTTCTTGCCCTGTCCCTTTGTATCTGCCCTCTGCCCCTGCTCCCCCTCAAATAAAACAAAATTTAAGAAAAAAAGGGGGGGCAGGCGATGGTGGCGTACGTCTTTAATCCCAGCACTCGGGAGGCAGAGGCAGGCGGACCTCTGTGAGTTCGAGACCAGCCTGGTCTACAGAGCTAGTTCCAGGATAAGCTCCAAAGCCACAGAGAAACCCTGTCTCGAAAAACCAAAAAAAAAAAAAAAAAAAAAAAAGAAAGAAAGAAAAGAAAAAATAGGGGGAGGGAGAAACAAACAAACAATTTTTTTTAATGGAGAAAATTAAAAATCTTGTCATGGAAGCTACAGAGGGGCACAGTTAGTCACGCAGTAAATCCCTTCGTCCCTATATCTTTACTTGCAAGTGTTCATTGCAAAGAGGCATTGGTCTGGTTTGAGGCTATGATACTGGGCCCTCACTAGGACTCTTCTTGAATATCCTGTTGTTGCCCTGTGTTGAGGAAATCCTGTAGTTTTGGGTCACTGGGTTAGATCCTTTCTCTGCTCCAGCAGAACATAGATGGGGTGGATGTCGGGGCGGGCCAAGCTGTAATCCTGGTTCTGGGGCGGGACTGCTGCAGGGATGGCCCACCTGCCGGTTCTCTCCTTTCCTCACCACCAGGGGGCGCTCTCCAGGATTGTCCTGGCTGATTCATCTCCTGCAGCATTGAACAAGGAGTGGGGCCAGTTTTTCTCCTTTTATACCCTCAGGGTTAACTCTTCCACACCTGTACCATCAGGGCCAGCTCTGTTGTGATGCCCAGGAGAGGTACAGGGGCCACTCTCCCAAGTGCTGCAGCTGTTGAGGGACAAGGACAGCTTTCCCACTCTTCTGACCCCAGGGTCAGCTTCTCCACTTGTCTTAGGCAGGGGATAGGAGGGAGGGCATCTCTCCTCCGCCCATGTTACCACTTGTCAGATGGGGACAGCTCTCCTTTGTTCACAACATTGGGGCTGGGTCACCCTCACCTCACCAGCTCTGCTGTTGCCTAGACAAGGAACAGGGCCAGCCCCATTGTGTTGCCCAGAAGAGGTACAGGGGCCACTCCCCACTTTTTACACATGTAACTCCTGTATCCAGTAATGTATTAGTATTGCTTAGGTGACCAAATACCTGACTGAGGTAAAGAACCTGAAGGAGAGAGGGTTTGGTTCGGCTCACACTTTGGGAGTTGAGTTGGACCCTTTGCTGTAGCCCTGAGCATCAGGTGGAAAAGGAAGCTCCCTTTTGCCAGACAGAAACTGGAGAAAAGTCATCAGGACTACCGACAAGATATGCCCTGTGATGTTGTGGGCCTCAGTTGCCTTCTCCCTGAAACCAGATTGTGCCTCCCAGCAGCCCAGAGCTGTGAAGGAGTCGGTGAGTTAACATATGGATTAGGACAGAGTCCAAATGGTCTCCTCATCTTTAACACAGGAGCTCTTCGGTGGACATCTTATACCCCAGCCACAACACCGAGAAACGTGTTTCCCATTATCATGATTAGTATGTCACCTATTTCCCTTCTCCTAAACCCCACAGAAAGAGGTTTCAGAAATCTTAACCTATGCCACTAAGACTAACAGTCAAATCAGGCACAACTCAGCAACCACTTGTAGTTTTTTTAGAAGACCTACATATACACTACAGACACACAGATCTTAACTTTATTATCCAGTAAATACTCATAAATGCTTATGACTAGATAACCCCTACTTACATCTATTTGTCTGTCTGTATTTCCATTTCTCTAATCTATTTATACATTCATCAATATCCCAGGGAATTACCCATTGTTCTTTTTATCCACTAAGAAGAAACCATTTTCCTGATTTTATTTTATCAAAGGTCAGTTTTCCCTAGAATAATATTCCTTATCTAGATAATACAGATGCACCTTTTGTCCTCTTTATCCCAAGCTATTTCCTTTCTGTATTTTTTTCCTCTACAGACGTCATCATTCAGGAATCTGTGTCATCTTTGTCTCCCCTCTCATTAATCAACAAGCTCAATTGATTTTATGTTCTAAAGCCAACCTCTGTGTTTTGTTCTTGGCTCTCCATCTTCTCTAATCTTTCTAGCTGTCACCTGCACAGTGACAATACCCTAACTGTGGTCCTTTCCCATCTCAAATCCTTCAAAGACATTCTTCACACAATGCTGCCATGGCAACCCAAACTAGAGCACAAATCTTATCAGATTCTTAAAGCTAACACCCATGTCTCTTGGTATTTGACATATGGCCTTTCATGATCTGACACTTTATTCTCGCCCTCTTTTCCTCTCAAGCAACTGTGAACCAATCACCTTCACTTCTTTCTCACCCACTTTTGGTTAAGAACGATTTTCAATCACTGTTCAAAGAATAATCCTCCTAATTCTCTGCCAAATGTTCCCTCATCTCTGATTCTTCCCAGAATCCTTCTCTGAAGACAGGACTTTAACACTGACACCACATCTTTCTTGCTTACATTTTTCTTATGGTGTAAGCCCCACTGTGAGGTCCTGTGGCTTTTTGCGGGTGTGTATGTACATCTTCTCTACCACTGTGTCTTCCCGAGGGCAGATACTCTTTTCTTTCCTTCCCTCTCACAGTATGTGGTGCAGGTCT
This sequence comes from Microtus ochrogaster, assembly GCF_000317375.1. Classification (NCBI taxonomy): domain Eukaryota; kingdom Metazoa; phylum Chordata; class Mammalia; order Rodentia; family Cricetidae; genus Microtus; species Microtus ochrogaster. The sequence continues at coordinate 1,810,905 of NW_004949097.1, forward strand.
AGGCTATAGAGGATGAATGAGTATTCAACCTACTGTTTTATGGTTGTTAAAATAGCATGCTGAAACTACAGTCAGATTCTGCCCATATGCAATATTTATAAACTGGTAATTCTAGCTTTATAAAATGAAAGTGACTGACGGATAAAGGAGATCTGAAGGATGCTTATGAGCCTTTTATGTGCTTTTTTTATTAGCTCTGAGTATCTCCTAATTCATTAATAATAAGGAAAAGCAAGAATGCTGGAAAGTTTTATCTAAAATCTTTATTAAAAAAGAATATTTCTTTCCAAAAATAGCTTCTGTGTAAAGCACCATTGAAGTTTGACCATAAAATCAGCACTCAGAAATTGACTCGGGTCTTGACCTTGTCCATTAAAATGCAATACTGAGCTGGGCGGTGGTGGTGCACGCCTTTAATCCCAGCACTTGGGAGGAAGAGGCAGGCGGATCTCTGTGAGTTCAAGACCAGCCTGGTCTATGAGAGCTAGTTCCAGGACAGGCTCCAAAACCAGAGAAACCCTGTCTCGAAAAACCAACTAAAATGCAATACTGCAGCAGTGGGCTATGGGAGCCCACCCACCAATCCCAAGAGTTTCCCTGGCAAAGGTTGATCCACACTACAGGTAGACACAAGTGCGTCACCACATCTCAGTGCGTAAAACACAATCCATCATCTTTCCAATCCACTCAGTGCTCCTCCTGGGCCACCCATTTTTGTTAATGGCACTGCTATCCTCCCTGCCCCCGGGCTCAAAGGTTCCATGTTCTCTATGTCCCTCCCTCTTTCTTTTTGACAACAACTAGGCTATCGTTGACTCTGTCTTCCTGCAGTCTCTCACATCTATCCCCTCTCGACTTCCATAGCCACTGCCCTAATCCAGGCGCTGATTACCCTTTGCTTGGACTGCGGCAGTAACCTCCTAAATGGTCTCTCTGCCTGGCTGGGATCAGCCTTGGCTCTCAGGTCAATCTACCTCAAGTACAGCTCTCCCCATGTCTCGACCCAGCCCACAGCCTTCCAGCAGCTCTCCTACTACCTGCGGAACCGAGCCCACACCCACTCACGGCGTGGCCTTTGCAGTACTCTTTCTCATTATTCCTTTCACATCTCTAAAGCTCCTACTAAACCAAACCGCTCTTTCTTTATTCGCTTGTGCGTTCATTGGCTCAATGGATATTTATTGAACCACCACGTGAGGCTTTGAGGATATCAAAATAAAAGGCAACATTTATGATCTCAAGGGGCTCCCAGATCCCCCGCTTCCCCATTCAGGACTTTTAACTTTTCTGTCCTCGCTGCCTAGAATGATATCCACCTCTTCCACACTGTCATTGACATCTGTTTGAATTTCACTAAAAAATTTACACATCCCTGTCCCTTGTTAAAATACCACCTTCTTTGGGAAGCATCCTTCACCTTGCTTCTTTCTCTCCTCAGGCTAGAAAAAAAAATCAGTTCTTCTCTCAAAGGCTAGAGCACTTCACCAGCCTTCTCTTAAGACTCTGTCTCTGCTACGGAGAGCTTTGTGTTCCTGAGAGTCAGTGCCGCGCTGGCTCCACCTATCCATCCCGAAGCCTCCGATACAACATTGCAAACCCTAGCTAGTCAAGTAAATTTACTTGTGGTCAAATCTTCCAGCAACACACCATATGAAAAGGCCTTCAGGGGCTGGAGAGATGTCTCAGCCATTAAAGGTACTGACTGCTCTTCCAAAGCAAAGGTCCTGAGTTCAATTCCCAGCAACTACATGGTGGCTCATAACCATCTAAAATGGGATCTGATGCCTTCTTCTGACCTTCAGGCATACATGAAGGCAGAACACTGTACATATATAATAAATAAATAAATCTTTAAAAAAGAATACGAAGGCCTTCAAAGGCTTTGATTTTAGAAGTAAAAATGCTAAGAGTAAAAGACCCTGGGCTTTTCACTGTGCATATTTTTTTTGTGCTGGGTATTGCCCGGTGCCATGTAGATTGGAGAAGTTGATGAAAGGGGCTGGCTTGGAAGTCTCTGAGCTTGCTAGTCCAGTCACCATGGTAGTTTGGTTTCGTGGCAACCCAGATGACACAGAATCCACTCTGCTATCTCTGAGAGGAATGGGCTTTATCTGCTGAAGCTGACAGTTACAGTGTTGGCCACCAAAGGCAAAGCTGCTGAGCAGCAAAGCTTGGTAGATGCCAAAGCTTACAAGCAAGCGCCAAGGGCAGCTGACTGGGTAGTCTGCCCCAGAGGCTGTGGGTGCCTAGGATGTGCAGGGGACCTCTTGACATTCACAGCATGGGGGAACAAGCAAAGGTGATTCTAAGCCAAGTCCAGAGCTCCCCAGGAAAGGAAGCTTCACCAGCTCCCTCAGGTGCTCTGTCCAGATAGAAAACAGTTTATATCATTTGTAAACGGAGACTGTTCCTTCATTTGCCAGCCATTCAGACCTGAATCACACAGAAACTATATTAATTGCAACACTGTTTGGTTGATGACTCAGGCTTATTTCTAACTAACTCTTGCCTCTTTTTTTTTTCTTTTCTTTTGTTTGTTTTTCGAGACAGGGTTTCTCTGTGGCTTTGGAGCCTGTCCTGGCACTAGCTCTGTAGACCAGGCTGGTCTCGAACTCACAGAGATCCGCCTGCCTCTTCCTCCCGAGTGCTGGGATTAAAGGCGTGTGCCACCACCGCCCAGCCTAGCTCTTGCTTCTTCTTCTTTTTTTTTTTTTTTTTTGGTTTTTCGAGACAGGGTTTCTCTGTGGCTTTGGAGCCTGTCCTGGAACTAGCTCTTGTAGACCAGGCTGGCCTCGAACTCACAGAGATCCACCTGCCTCTGCCTCCTGAGTGCTGGGATTAAAGGCGTGTGCCACCACCACCCGGCCTAGCTCTTGCTTCTTAAATTAACACATTTCTATTAGTCTATGTAATGCCACCTGACTGTGGCATTACCTCATTTTTCTGCATGTCTTGTTTCCTTGGCAGATGGCTGGCGTCTGACTTGACTAGGCCTTTTTTGCCTCTGTATCTCTGCTCAGATTTCCCACCTGGCTTTACTGCGCTAAATCATTGGCCGAAATATCTTTACTCATTAGCCAATAAAAACAACACATATACAGAAGGACTTTCCACGTCAGTCCTTTACCCCTGATGGACTCATCGTCTCTTCTGTGGACATGTCCTCTGTTTCCTTCACAGCTGGGAATCAGTGACCCCAGCACACTGGTCACACCCCTGCATCACTGGTCAAGCCCAACATCTCCCCTCACTGCCTGTCCCACTGCGGGGTCTGTGGAAGCACTGTCTTCAAAGCCCTCCTCCCATGCCCCATCTACTCAGGCTCCCGTCTTGAGTACCTCGCTCAAAATACATCATCCTTTTCTTCAGCATCACCACTCGATTCTCATCCATCTTACAAGGATCTGTCTCCTTCAATATCTGAGAAGATTCTTCCAAGTCACTGCAATTTACTTGTTCGTAACCCCAAAGCCTCACCTAGCTCCCAGAGCACAGTCACCCTGCTGATACCTAAAACACGCTTACTAAATGGGTATTGGACCACAGTGTTATTATGCCGCTCAGTGGGGTCAGCATGCTCCCTGACAAGCTTGATGTTGCTCGAAAGAGGAGCAAAACTAACAGGGATATCCTCACATGCTCACCAGATGCACCGGGCTACCGCACCCCAGAAACACGACGTGCTTCCTAGGTCTGAGAGCCACTTCTCCTCGCTCTCTCTTCTCAGCCCTCCTCCGACAGTTTGGCGATCACTCATTGTCCATCTGTAATTTCCTCAGACTTGCTAACCAGTCAGCGTGCATATGAAGTGTAGCCTTGCTCTGAGTGACAGAGAGGGAGGAGCTCCAGTGTGAACACTAGCAAGGCAGACCGTGTTCCGTTCTTTCTGCTTTCCAACATTGCTTTTGATTTGGATATCTTCCCAAGAGCCCACAGTGCTTGGTGTCTTTCCAACATGAGGCCTCCAGACTGTATACACTTTCTAATGGACCAACAGGGCTTCCAGGCGTCTAATGTGAAGTCAGCTCATTATCAGCAAATACCTAAATATCTCCTCTCCCCTTCCTTTCTTCCATCTCTTCTTTTTACTCTCTCTCTCTTTCCCTCTCTTTCGTGTGTGTGTGTGTGTGTGTGTGTATGTGTGCATGTGTGCATATGACAGGGTCTAACTCTGTAGGTCAGGTTGGCTTTGCACATACTAAACAGCCCAAGCTGGCCTTGAACTCAAGGAAGCCCCCCTTTGTCAGCCTTTGGAGCACTGTAACTGTAGGTATGCACCAGCGCACTCAGCTTACACATTTACCAAGAGAAAGAATGACTTTATGATGTTCCAGCATCTGCTGTACATTGTTAAACATGCAGCAATTACTTAACAAACATTTCTGACTTTTGCACATCGAGCCCCCACTCTGGGCCGCTGTGTGAGTCATGAGCACCCAAGTGTATCAGTGTGCTTTAGAATGAAACATCTTCACTGAAATGTTATCTCTAATAACCAATAACTGAAAACCATGGCCAACAATGAGGAGTAAGATCGAGGAAATGATAGAATACTACACAGTTATTAAAAGGGTAATCAGAGTATCCACAGAGAAATGTGGAAACCATTTATGGAAGAGTAGAAACTGATAAAAAGAAAAGAAAAATGGTCACAAACTATAACTGTAATTATTTGTATGCATTATGATAAACCAATTTTAACGATGAATGTACAAATTTAAGTGATTTTAGTCTGTGCCCTTAAGGTTGTGTCTACATCATCCTTTGAAAACACAAGTTAGGCAGGTGTGAATATAATATGTAAATATGTAAGTCAAGGCTGGGAACGGAGCTCTGTGGTAGAATGCTTGACCTAGCATGCACGTGGCCTCAAGTTAGAACCCCAGTGTTGGAGAAAACAAAAACAGGAACTAACTTTTGCCTACAATTTTAGGGTCATTAGTACTGAGAAGGCCTGCTAGAAAAAGGAGGCAGTGTGGAGTAGCTTTCCTCAGTGCAAAGAACCCATGCATTATATCGCAGATCTTTCAAAATGAGTTTTGATGATAGTGGTCATGATGCTGATAACCAGTGAAACCGAGTCCTGAAAATCAGTATAGAACCCACGAGTTACCAACCACGGGATCACGAATAACGAGCTGGTTCCCACGAGCCTAGAGTTCTCAGCGAAGAGCCAATCCCACCTGGAGAAGGGCTGATTCCTGACTCTGTGGCACGCAAGGGCAGAGTGAAAGGAACAGTGGACAGAAATATTGGAAGGCTGGATTTTGCTCCCAGCCTGGTATTAAAGACCCATGACATTTTAGGAAAGCCACTTAAACTAAATAGGTAATTTCCTCCCTCCAGCTGGCCAGCCAACCCCCTTCAACAAGAACACATTGCGTTCCTGCTGGGTAGCAGTGTGGAGCTCGGCACCGGACCTCCCTGCTGTCTGCCGGAGCTCGCTCACAGAGGCGGTGGGAGGATAAAGTGAAATAATGTATGTTGGAGGCCGTGTGGAAGTGCTGCACTAAATAAATATGAGCTATTATTAAGAGGCACGGAAGCATAGCTGGTCTGGAGGGTGGCACAATGCTAACAGCTGATTCAGATGGGACCAAAGTGGAGACAATCAGCTAGGAACAAAGCCCGGGAAAGACAAAGGCCGCACTAAATGGGCTGCAGCTGACTTTTCCAATCTTTCCAGCTGGACACATTTAGGTTTTCACAGTAAGTGACCTGTACCCCTCATGAGCTCATCAGAGTCCTGGTCACTCTGCCTGGGACAGACATCCTCGGCCTGTGCACCTGCCTGTTGTAAACCCTCAGCTGACCTCAAAGACTTCTCAGTAAATGTTTATTCAATCTGGAGGCCTTAGGTGTGTCTTGACAATTTTTGATTTTGTAATTTTATTCATCTCGAAGAAATGAGGAAGTGAAAATTCCATCTTTTAAGGCAAAATTGATTTGTGTGTATGTGTGTGTGTGTGTGTGTGTGTGTGTACATGTGCCTTACTGTCCTGCGGCATGTGTGTAGACATTGCAGGACAACTTGTGTGCGCTGGTTGTCTCCTGATGTGGGAGGGTCATCTATCTATCTGTTGCTTTCATTGGTTAATTAATAAAGAAACTGTTTGGCCTTTGATAGGCCAGCCCTTAGGTGGGTGAAGTAGACAGAACAGAATTCTGGGAGGAAGGAGGCAGTGAGTCAGACGCCATGCCTCTCCTCTCCAGGCAGTCGCCATAGCTCTCCTCTCCAAGATGGACGCAGGTTACGATCCTGCCTGGTAAGCTACCACCTTGTGGTGCTACACAGATTACTAAATATGGGTTAATCAAGATGTGAGAGTTAGCCAGTAAGAGGCTAGAGCTAATGGGCCAAGCGGTGTTTAAAAGAATGCAATTTGTGTGTTGTTATTTCGGGTAAAGCTAGCCAGTGCAGGAGCCAGGTGGCGGGACACAGCCCGCTGCTCCATCTACAGTCTCCTACAACGTAGGTTCTGGAGACGAAAGCTGGGTTTTCAAGGATGGTGATAAGAGCTGAACTAGAGCAGAATTTCTGTGCCTTGATGAACAATTTCTCCAAGCTGAATACCTCTCCTGTTTTATTAAAAATACCCTGTTTTGTTTTGACATAGATGCTTGCTATGCAGTTCTGGCTAGCCTAGAACTTGCCATGTAGATCAGGCAAGGTCCCTAAGCTTTAGTGACCTTCCTGTCTCTGCCTCCCGAATTCTGGCCACTACAGATGTACCCAACCACACTTAGCCAAATACTGTTTCTATAACAGTGATTTTAAATTTATTTATTTTTTGTTAGCTATGGCTCATTTTCTTATTTGGTTCCAGACATGATGCTCTAACTCAGAAGCTTGTGTATGGAGAGATGAGAAAATGGACAGGCTAATAGAGAGAGTCTCCGTGCCAGTGGGACTCTGATCCCTCTCTGCGCAGTTTCACCCAGTGACGGTGACAAATGGGGCAGAGGGAAATGAAGATGGACCCACAGTCAAATCCTTAGTCGTTCCTTCCCCAAAGCCCCAAACTAGAAGGTTCCTCCCAGCAAATGAAGTGAGACTTAATGAATCAGTTCTCACAATTTCAGTTTTTTATTGCTGAGTAACTTAATAAGACAATCCTTTGTAATCTCGGCATTCTCTGCGAACTCACGTTTAGCACTGTGCACTTCCACCATCACTCATGCCGTCGCCGCAGCTACTAGCATCACCGACACAAAACAACGAGAAAGCGTGAAGTAGTGGGAAGAACGCTGTAATTATAGTTCAATGACATAAAATGTATTATGAAGCATCATTTTGCCCCTGGCCCCGCAGTAACTCCCAGAAGTGGTACCAGAGTGAAGATAACACTGTGACAAACTCTTTTCAGTCCTGAGCATCTTCGGATGCAGCCAGATCCCCTGGGAACCGTCGATCCAGGGCAGAATGCAGTGTTTGTAGAATGGGAAATGAGAGGTTTACATAATGTCTTACAGGGGGCTCATAGGGAAGGTGTCAGTCTCCCTTTCCATGAGGCCATCAGTGCTGACTTCTCTCTTCCTAATAAAAGATCTACCAACCTGTCCCAAAGGACCCCCAGTCACAGCAAGCCACAACTGAGAAACTGGCAAGGGATGCCATATGTGCCAACAGTCTTGTCGTGTCAACTCCAACCTTTTAAAATACAAAACCCGGAAGTTTTTCTCTCACTAGAGAGAAAGGACATTGGTATCAGTACTAGGAATTAATACATAAAAATTATGTGTGCAGAGATCCACCCTTCAGATACACTAATACTCATTACGTCCTTTTATGGAGTCAAGGGAAGTTGATCACTCTGAGGCACACAAAACCATGCTCCTCCCCATACCCACACCTTATCTTGTTCCTTATCTACAGTCTGAAATATTGCTCCTTTGAATTTCCGAGTATTCAAATACTGATGGTTGTGGGTTGAATTATGTGTCTCCCAATATACTGTAGTTAGTCCTAGCTCCCAGTACCTGTGAATGTAACTTTATTTAAAAATTGAGTATTAACAAATTATCTCATTAAAACGAGGCTATCAAGGTGTATCCTAACACAATATGACCTGTTTCATAAAAAAATGAAACGTAGACTCATAAAGCTACAAACTGAAAGAAATTGTAGAAAGACACAGGAGAATAAACCATCTCTAAGCCAAGGAAAGCATAGGGCTGCCACAGGAGTTAAGGATGAAATATGGAACAGATTCTCACAGACCTTCACAGGAATCATTTCTATTGATGGCTTCATTTTGGACTCTGAGCACTGAAACTGTGGAACAATCAACTTCTGTTATTCTAAGCTCTACACTGTGCGGGACTATGTTCTAGAAACCAATGCAACAACCAATGCTCAACCTCCTACCACTTCCCAGAGAGAATCTTCTCTGAGTGAAGTATGCATTTAATAAGCATTCAACCATATTTATTTACCAATTAGATTTCTCCATGATAGGTACTGTAGGCCCCCTGAAAATACCAGTGTGACATGATTTTAGCTGCAAGCCTCTTCTAATCTTTGTGCATGCCACAACACACAATCTATGTCTCTCTAGATAGATTCAAAATGACAAGTCACAGGAAAGGGACTATCTCAGGAAGGGGCTATCTCAGAGGGGGCTTTGTGGGGGATATAGTGGGCTATGAATGTGACTCACATAGAGATTTTCTCCTTGACATCATGAAGAGCCCTAACAATAATCTGGATTGTTTCTACTGTGTCATTGTGTCTAGGTGGCCTTGGAGGTCACACCAGAGGCTCACAATGGGATCTAGGCAGATGGCAACCAAGGGTTTTCACTTATGGTTCTTCTTTGTTGCAATAAACTCTCTCATTAGAGTCTGGGATGTCAGTGGAGGTGATACAGACCATGGCTGGCCCTCACCACAATCTAGAACCAAATCCCGGTGATGTTGGTCCTCCATCTTGTCCTCCAAACAATCACAACTTTGATATTCCCTCACATAGCCTGTTGAGTAAAGAGGAAATGCTTTCCTTCCCCTGACCTTGGCGAGTTCACTTGACGAATCCTCTTGTCCATCCTTCTACTCCATTTGTCTTCCTCATTTACTTAGCTATGCATCCGTCCTAGCATTTAGTCAATGCTCATGAACTGATGACTGTTTAAGTCCAAGAGCTCTGCTCGTATCTGATTGGGTCTTGGCAAACTTTGCAGATAGTGCATGTGGTGGTGGTCTGACCTGTTTCTCATCCTCAGAAACCTAGGATGCCACAGGACATGGACACTTGAATCCAAGGAGAAAAGTAACCAACACCAGCAGATGTGCAAGAGGTGGAAACAACTGACCGGGGTAAGGGAGGTGGCAGAGAGATAGAAGGGGTCATTCCCTTGTGTGCCAACCTTTTGATAGTAACGTTGCCCATCATAAAGCAAGTCCTTGTTATGAACTCTAATATTAATACACCAAGAAGCATAGGTTCAGAATATTAGTGGTGTTCCTGTGGCTGTCACTGTCATGAAAATAGGCAATCTATAGTCTTTTAAACAAACCTGTTATTCAGTCCCTGAAAACAGTCCAGTAATCTCAAGTGGAGCTAATGTCCCTCCTGATATTTTAACTTTGGCTTAGCAACAATGGACCCATGTCTTACCTTTTTGTAATATATTGGTCACAATCTTAAGATTCAAGTACCTAAAGATAGGAAACATGATGTTTGTGCATGGGTGTGCAGTTGGAGGCCAGAGAATGACTCTAGGGAGTTGACTCTCTTCTGTTCTTTTCCTGCGTTCTGAATACTGAGCTCAGGTGGCCAGACTTGCATCACAAATGCCTTTAGCTGCTGAGACATGCCCCTGATGCCAGTTCTTATTTTTATCATTCGAAACACAAGCCCAATCACATTTGTCTGATGAGGGTCAGTAAGTCAGCCAGGAGATGTCTGTTGTGTGTGTTTTTAATAAGTGTTGGGCATTGAGTTATATTTTGATCAATACTTTAAATAGAAGCATCAACAGATGCAATAGATTCCTCTTGTATTCTCAACTTCTATGTCTTTCCAGTCTTCAGTTTCCTAGTATGGTTTCCTGATCACATCGTGGGCTTGTGAACTTCTCCACAGAGGCTCATAAGATGTCCCTTGAAAATGGTGGGAGGTGACTCAGTTTATAAACCTTCTGTTGATGACTGTTTATGTGTATGGTTAGGGTAATTTACTGGGTCCCATTTCTTGCTTTCTCAAGTCCTCGCTTCCCAATTTCTCACTTAAACTCTCTCTTCTGCTTTGGCTTGATGTCCCCATACCTGAGATTTGACTATCAGCTCCTAGGTACTCTTGAATACATCATTCATGCCCTGTTGCTCAGTGGACAGCTCACCTTACTAGCTATGCCAAGGATTTTTAGTGTCTGTTTCTATGCTGTCAGTTGTTTGGTTACTGTGACGCTTTGGGGTGGGGATTGATTTTTGTCTCATCGTTTCAGAAGTTTCAGTCTACGGTCGTGGGATCTGTTGTTTCTGGGACTGTGATGAAACAGGATATGATGTGGAGCCTACCACATGGGAGAGTGACTCACAACTGCCCTGCTCATGGCAGCCAGGAAGCAGAGTGCACCTTTCTATGCTGTGCTGTATGAGGCTGCTTGTTAGTTCCCAGCATTCAGTTTAGTTTTCCCCACCTAGCTCTACTCTGCCCTATCAACAGGCCAAGGCAGTTTCTCTTTTCACCAATAGTACTCACAGCATATAGAGGGGAATCCCACATTGGTGCTGGGCTTCTTCCTTCCTCTTTTGTTCCTTTGGGTCCTCAAGCTATTGAACACTGCTGCCCATATTCAGGTGCATCTTTGACTTTTATAAATTTCCCTCACAGACATTTCCATGAGTGTGCCTTATTATTCTGGAGGTTTCTCAGTCTAATCAAGGTTGAAACTAAGATAGACCCCACAATAGTATGTGTCTGCTCTCAGTTGAGAGCAAAAAGAAAAATGTGTAAGAATGTATGAGAATTTAAGTGGAGGTACTGTTGAAACACTGAGCAGAACATCTTGCCAGATAAGAATTAAAATATCCATTAAAAATAAATTATAGATTGAGGGAAAGTAGAATTCATTGTTCTAAGTTTTTTTTTTATACAACCTGTAATGAGCATAAGGGTACAGAGTAGATATAAACATACACAGATAAAGTAGATATGGCTTGCTTTGCAGGATAAGAGTTAAGGAAATACACAGAACGCACAGCTCCCTAAGAGACAGTATGGTGGCTTAAGTTAGAATCATCCTTGAATGCCTGGTCTGTAGGGTGAAGCCCACCCCTTAGGGGCAGGTTTGCCTCGCGCGAATGTTGACTGATAACTCGGGCTCGCAGAGCCTGCGCGGACTCTTTTTCCTGCCTCCTGTGCTACGCGGGAACCTTGGCTCTGTAAGTTTATTTAACCATTAAAACTATATATATTTTTTAATATATCTGCCTGCATTTATTTAGCCGCTACACTGGTCCTCAGTTAGTAGAACTATTTGGGGAGGATTAGGATGTGGGGGTCTTATGGGTGAAGGTGTGGCCTTGCTGGAGAAAGTGTGCCACTGAGGGCAGGCTCTGAGGTTTCAAAAGCTCATACAAGGCCCATTCTCTCTCTCTCTCTCTCTCTCTCTCTCTCTCTCTCTCTCTCTCTCTCTCTGTCTCTCTCTCTCTTTCTCTCCCTGCTTCCTGCAGATCAGGTTGTAAAACTCAGTTACTGTTACAGTACCAGGTCTGCCTGCTTTCTGCCTTGATGATCATGGACTCATGGACTAACCCTCTAAATCTGCAAGCAACTCCCCAAATAAATGCCTTCTTTGATAAGAGTTGCCTTGGTCATGGTGTCTCTTCACAGCCACAGAACAATGGCTCAGACAAACAGAAAGTAGGGATAATAAAATACATCAATATTTTCAAAAAAATGAAAGGAAATAAAAGAGCCTGGGTAAATACAAGCATAATCAAGATAGTAGGTTTTTAACTGATGATTCTTACTACAAAAACTTAAGTAGGTTAAAATTTCCAGAAATGAAACTTGGGAAGAAGGCTCAGCTGGAAAAATGCCTGCCACGAAACACGAGGGTTTAAATTGGAGTTTCCAGGACCTATGTAAAAACCCGGCATGGTGGATCAAGTTTGTAACTCTGGCACTGGAGTGGATTACTGGGGACAGATTGGTTCATTGAACTCACTGTCCAGTCATTTTAGTCAATCGGCAATCTCTGGATTTAGTGAGTACCCTATCTCAAAAGATACCTTTGGCCTCTACTGGCTCATGCACAGGTAAACACACCTGCACACACATGTGAACACACCCAAACACACACACATACATACACACACACACACAGACACAGAGAAAGCCTCCAGAAAAAAATAAGAGTTTCAAAGGATATATAAATAAACTTTAAAAAAATTATATATGTGTGTTTGCGTATGTATATGTGCACATATATAATGTATAGCGTATATGAATAACGTGATATCTCATATTTATTTTTGCATACAAACTATTGCAGACATACAATCTATATATTATTTTTAAGCAAGATATACCATATGTAAGAATGCAGAAAGGCAAAAGATGAAAGTCTAGAAAGAACATAGCAGACAAATGTTAACCCACAGATACTAGAAGGATGTATTAATATCAAACAAAGTAGAGGAAACATTCTAAAGATAGTATAGATTTATTATGAGAAATTTTTCAATTAGTGAAAATTTATAATTTGATATGTATTTACATTAAACCTCAAAACTTTGGGATTTATAAAATAAAAACTGACAATTTTAAGAGGTAAAATCAAAATGGGAAAATCTTAATGTATCTCCCTTTATGACAAATACATTTCTAACAAAAATATGATAGTACAGGGAACTTAAACCCAATTGAAAATTTGACTTAAAAGGTAGACATAGAGCATTGTGCTAAATAATTGTAGAAAATTTATTCCTTTTGGGTGCATATAAGATTTACAAGATTTAATCATTCTGGACGTTGAGTCAATTTCAACCAATTTTAATAGATTGGAATGAAATCAAGAATGTTCTTCAATAAAAATCCAATTAAGTCAAGAAATAAAAAGTAAAACATAATTAGAATATGCCCATATGATTAGACATTTATACATACTTCTTAGTAATCAAAACAGGTGTCTCAAATTGCCCCCAAATATTGTGCTGCTCAGAACATCCTTTGGACTAAGTTCTAGTGAAAATCCTCTGTGGTCATTGGCGCACATGTGCTGACTCCAATCTGTAGTTAAGAGAGTCTGCTCAGTGTTCAGGAAGATATCTTCTCCACTACTTATGTTGGATAGTTCTGGCTTCACAGGTTCTAGAGCCCAGTGAGGTAGTGTATGCCTGATATTCCTGCATATGGGAGGCTGAGGCTGGAGGATTAGGAGTTCCAGGTCAGTCTAGGTCACATGAAGCTCTGCCTCAAAACTAAATAATTACATAAATAAATAACAACATAAAGGAACTGGAATGGCATAAGTCTGGACTTTGTCTCCTTTAATCCTCCACCCCCAACCACGTTTCTTCTCGAGCATCATGGGATGCATTTAGGAGATCACACAGATGGAAATTTTCAACCTCAAAACGCCAGGGCCAGGACAGCTGTGCAGAGGATGTCCTGACCTCAGAGAGAGGGAAAGGAAAGAATGTAGAAGGAAAGACATGATAAGAAGATCAATTGATGGCATAGAAAACACACATAGTAGAAAAGCTGGCTAAATGAATTAAAAAAGTGTTTCCTTAAAATTAGGAATAAAATTTTGACTTTTTAAAACTACGAATAAGGGACTAGGGAGGTGGCTCAGTGGTGAAGAGCACTGACTACTCTTCCAGTAAACTTGGGTTCAATTCTTAGTGCGCGCATTTTCACCTACGGCTGTCTATAATTCCACCAGGAGAGCTCATGCCCTGTTCTGACCTCCTCAGGCATGACACTCATGTGTGCACAGGTGTACATTCAGGTAAAACTCTCATACACATAAAATAAATGCAAAACGTTCAAAACAAATGTGAATAATACTGTGTCTCTTAAAATATGAGTAAAATTGGTAGATTAGTTATGCAAATAGTATACATAACAATACAGTGATATCAGGAATGAATAGATACTAATAAAGATAGTCTACACATTGAAATATAATAGGACTTAGGAAAAGCACAATGCAATATGTTTAAAAATTAGTATTGACTGTATGCATTCTTAGGGAAAATATTACTTACTCAAACCAGTAGATAGAAAAACAAAACTCACAACTTGTTCTTAAGCTATTAAAAAATAATCCTTCCTAGCCAGAACTGTCTTCGCCCAGATGGCTTTACAAGTAAGTTCTATAAACACCCAACAGGGAAATATTTCCAATTCATGTACATTGTAGCATGAGTTCTAATAGGTCTTAGTAATAAAAGCCCAGAGTCAGATATTGGGGGAAATGCTGAGATATCAGAGAGATGAAGGAGGAAAACCACAGCCACCTGACCTCTCAACTTCTAAACCAAAAAGAGACTGAGTTCCTGTCTCCTCCTGCCTTATCACTTCCTCTCTCCGCCCAGCCATATCACTTCCTGTCTGTCTGTATAGACCTCCAGACCTCTATAGTGAGCTAGTGGCTAGCTTTGCCCTCTGCTCTTCAGGCAAGCTTTATTTGCACAAACAAGGCATCACCACAATACATCTCCTGGACAACAGCTCAAAAGTACCCATTATCCTTTATGTGCTGTGAAGCTTTGTAGAATCTTGATCCTACAACTCAACACAGGCAAAACAGGGAAGAGGGATGAAAATGCAGTCTCTTTCATGGATGTGACTAGTTTGGATTTATTGGGGGGGGGGGTATAGAGTTTATTTAGTGTGTTATGGAGGGGAAAGGGAAGGGAGAGGAGTGAAGAGAGAAGAGAGAAGAAGAGAAAGGCAGAGAAAAAGAGGGGAAGAGGGAAGGGGGAGGCATTATTACCTCTTCAGAAGAGGGATGAACAGAGCTAGTTTGGGTTTTAACTGGGAAAAATATTCATTCGCGATAAAATTCCTTCTGAAACTGAACTAGAACAAAAAGTCCTTCATATGGCAAAGGGAACCTGCTGTAATCTTGCTACAAATATCACCAGATGCTGGATGTTGAAAACTGAAATTTGGAACCAGATAGATTTCCCACTGTTGCTGCTTCTGTTCAGCCCTGTCTTGGAGTCCCTTGGCAGCTCAATAAAACAATAAAAAGAGCTAAAGGGTGTAAGAATGGAAAAGTAGGGACAGTGACTCTCACTGCCATGGAAGACATAATTATGGGTGGAAAATCCAAAGGAATTCTTAGAAAAATTATAATTAATGCAAGAGTTTGACACAGTTGTGATGTTCACATTCAATGCTTAGGCAATAAGATTAATTTATGTAATTGGGCAACAAACTGCAATCAAAATAAAAGAACTGCTATTTACAATAGTACAAGGAAAGAAGATGCCATTGGGAGCAAATCGGATAGCTTTGTCCAAGATCTCTGCCCTGAGCATTCACTGTAGACGGTAAAACAGAGAAGCGAACAAGCACCATTGGTATCAAGACTTTGAATGAGAATGCTCGGTCCTCTGCAGAGATGTCACCTGGCTTATAAACGACGTGCAAATACAAACAGAACTTCATGAATCTGTGCTTTCTCTTTAATCCAGCAGGCTTATTTAAACAATTGGACAATCATCACATTTAGTATTTTGTTTATTTAGCACATGTATATGTGTGTGCACAGGGTGTGGAGGTCAAAGAACAACTTGGGGGATCCAATTCTGTCCTTCCACCATGTGGGTCATGACATCAAACTCATGCCAGGCTTGGCAGCAAACACCTTTGTTACTGAGCCTTCACACTGGTCTTGATGCAAACATTTTTATTAATATGCAAAGTATTAGGAATAATCCATATTGGCTGAGGACTTGAGGCATAGAACCCAAGCATTGAAAAACTAAATCTAAGACGATCTGTTCAACAAACTCCCAAGGCAATGAGGTCTCCAAATGGAAGAAACTAAGTTGAACGTTGATTTCATGCCATATGATAAAGGTCTGTTTAATCAGTGTTATAAAGATGACAAGCAAAGAGAAAAATCTGAAAAGAAAATACATGTAGCATAAAATAATCAACAGGCTGGCATCAAATAATTGAGAGAATTCCTACAAATTACTATGAAAAAGGCTGCTAACTCAATGGATAAAATGCTTGCATTGATGTTTAAAAAACAATAAATGCTTGGAGCTAGGAATGTAGTTCAGTGGTAGAGTGCTCACTTAGCATGTTCAAGACACTGGGTTCAGTCTTTGTCAGCAGGGAAAAAAAACATTCATTCTATTAAAAATAAGATTAGTAATAAATTCATGAAAAGTGGTCACAGTGGATTCTGTACATGCCCAATGTGCACACAGGATTCCCTTAGCAAATACTCTCTTGTTGTATCAGGTTTGGTAGCCATGTGGGAGTTCTTTGCTTATTTGTCAAGTTGCACATTGTGCTTTATGTACTTTTTTTGTGTATGTGTCCATATATCACACCTTTTCAAAGTAATGGGGAAAGGATCAAATTATTATCTCCCTATGAATGTTTCCATTGCTAAAAGCCAGGAAGATACATAACTCACAGAAGTTGATGAATAGCCCGCCTAAGTTTTCTATCGAGAAATACCGGGGAACTAATCCCACACAAGTCCAGCTGGGAACCAAGAACAAGTCTGTGTAAGCCTTGGAGAGAGGACTTGGACAGCTCATGAGTCTAGCTTCTCTAGCAATGATCATTGGCACAGTACAGTCACTCAGCCACATACCCAGAGGCCCATCCATGTGCTTGGTACCTCCAGGGGATACAGAGTCTCAGAAGGACTTCAGGAAGCTGACTTCTTAGTAGAGAAGATGAAAGAGGAAGTCACCGATCTCGGTGTGGTACAGGTTTGGCTAAGAGTGTGATCATCTTGCAGGAAGAAGTGGCACCATGGATGTCTTTGGGAGGACAACAATCAAGCAAAAAGAGAGCAACAAAGGTAGAAGGAAGGAACAGCACAGGGTAGGAAGTGGGGATGAACACTTACATTCCAGAAACACAAACAGCCCTCAAGTGTTTAGGGGTGTTCCGTTGTATGTGTGTGTGTAGGCTTGCACTTACAAGGGGGATTATTGTCTGAACCACATCCATCCCTGGCATGCTGCAATTGTGGGTTAATTAAATAAAATCTAGAAGGACTTTTCAATTCTAAAGGTCCTCGGGCATATTCAGGGAGACATATGGCTTAGGTGTTTAAATTGATATTAGAACATGAACACATTTTTCCTGAGTGCCTCCTGTAGGTCAACCGGCTAATGGATTGGCAAACAAAGAAGGCACAATGTTTGGGAAGTAAAATAAAAGTATTTCTGTGGGTGGGGCTGGGGTGGAACTGTGGTTCAGCTGGTAGAGTGTTTATCTAAAATGCTCTGAATCCAGGTTCCATGCACAGCACTGTATGCACTAGATATGGCAGGGCAGGTCTGTTGTTTCAGCATTCAGATGGTGGAGGCAGGAGGATCCGAAGCTTAAGGGTCATTCCTGGCTAAATCTCAAGTTTGAGGCCAGCCTGAGATACATGAGACCCCTGTCTCGAAAATGAAAAAAAAAGAAAAAAAAAAGAGATATTTCTCTGTTGAATCCACAAACAGTGAAGATAACAAGAGCCTTTTGCATTTCCCTGAGGAGAGGGTTCCCCTGAGCGTCTCTCCATGATGGACACCACGTCAGACATCCCTTCAGCGGACATCTCTACGGAACTGCTAGTCTGTGGTCTAGGATGGAATAGAGGCGGGCTGGGGAACGTGGAAAGACTGCTTCCTGCTGCGTTGCTGTGTGTATGGAATGAAATAACTTCACTCCTAGGGTTTGGATCTTTCCCTTTGGTAGAAACACTTTGATATTCTTGACTGACAGGTTTTTATTTTTATGTATTTATTTTAATTTTTTTTTCCTGACAGGGTTTTATAAGGACCCTTTTTCATAAAGTTGTTGCCAGTATAGCAAAGGCAAAAACGATCCTCTAAGAACAATCCAGGCTGTCGTAGCCGTGTAAAGGGGGAGGGGGGGAGAAGGCCTAGCTTGAAACAGAAGCAAAGGTTGAATGGAAGCAGAAGTCTATGGGATAATGACTGGGGACTTGAAACACGCAGACGGATGTCTGCGTTGACCCATGACAACCTGTCTGAGTGAGCTCGGGCAGTGGGTGGCCCTCCCTGAGCCTCAGTGTTCTCTACTGTGACATGAGGAGGGTCCCGAGTCTCTGCCCCTGTGACTAAGGAATGAAATGACGTGTATGGCGATGGGAGCTTTAAGATGGAAAAGCTCTTCTCAAGGAGCTTGCTGCTGTCAAGCTTTATCCCTTCGTACCGTGTGTTTGGGAGGTCTATTGTCAGGTGGAGAGATTATTGGAATTTAATTATTTAGCATTGTTTTGGGGGCTCTTGCGAGGTAGCTTCTTATTCTGTCTACTAAAGAGTAAAGTATGACAACCTTGTCCCTTTGTCTGACACTTAGCTTCCCAGCTGAATCTTCTGTTTACTTAAATATTGCAGAACCTCATGGCATTTCACAGGAGTGTGTTTCAAATTAGGATATATATATATAAACCTGAAGGGTAGACAGAGCCACGATCACTTGTTCTCCTCAGCCCGGTGGTGGTTATCTATTGGATTCTACACACACAGGCAGAGAGAGAGAGAAAAAAAAAAAAAAAACAACTGAAAACTAAGAATATTAGCATGAGACAAAAAAAAAAAAAAAACACCAACTGAAAACTAAGAATATTAGCATAAGACAGAAATAGGAATTATCTTTAAAACTGCTAATTGCTGGCGCCAGGCCTTGGTGGCTGATTTTAAACACATAATTTCACCCCCGTGTGCAAGATGGCTATAGACAAGGACAGTCCCTGGGAAGGCTTCTGTCGTTCTCAGCAGTGGACCAGCAGCCGCTCCCATCACTCTGACCATCCTGCTGGCAGGTATTTGGTCCCTCACAGTTCAGCATCTGGAACCCCGGAGGTGTCCCCTGACTTCTAGATTTTCCTGCTCCTTCTCTTTCATTCTATTACAGCTCCTCTGAGGTTTGGTTCTAGGGGACATTTGATTAAAATGTTATTTTTAGAAAAACATAATTTCCAGCACTAAAAGGCAAAGAACCCAAGAGGGCGGCTTCGGCTTGAAGCTGTGACTCTCTGCTGGCTACTGGTGCCCAACAAAATCTGAGCGAAGCAAGAAAGGGAGGAAGAATGTTCGCCACAAAATGGCTAAGAAAATGTAGAAAAGGCTGTGAGAAAAAGGTTGGAATCCCACCCAGTCTCCGCTCCAGCGTCTTCCCTATTGCCTGACATAACCATCTGTACTGACACATTGTGGCTCAAGTGGCGAATTTCAGATGGGGACACCTTGACATGGGCTGTGGCCCAGGTGTCAGGCTCCAGATAGGCTTTGCAGCAGGAGTGGTAGAGAAATTCCTGTCTCCCTCAGGCCTGCATTTTCAGTGATTTGATTCTGCGTACTGCCCAGAACACGGGATACAGTCTCTGCTCTGAGTCAGTCCTGGGTCTTAACTCCCGTGTGGCTTTAGACGTGTGCGCTGCTGGGTGGCAGACATGGCACCAGTATGACATTTGCTTCTCAGATAAACCTCTTGTCACTTGCACACGCCTGCAAAGAGACATTACCCCAGATGGCAGATACCCAGAAAATGCTTCTGTCTGTTTAGCTTGAGTAATCGATAGTTCTTTCTGGCTAATTTTGATTGATGGAGGCTTAATCTATACAGCAGAGGTGGACCATAGATAACATTTTCACGTTTTTAGTTTTTAAAAAATCATGTTAGTATGTTTATGTGGGTGTGGATGTTCATGTGTGTGGGGCTGTATACATGTTTGTGGGTGTGTGTGCATATGTGCATACATGTTTGTGGGTGTGTGTGCATATGTGTAGAGGTCACAGAGCAGCCTTTAGAAGGTCATTCACCTCTGAGTGAGCCTCTAAGAGACTTTATTGCATTTTCTGGGACTCATGGTGGTAACAAGAAAACTAAAGTACGCATTTTTAAATTATTTATTATTTTATGTATAGGATCTCTATCTAAATTAATGCCTGTACACCACAAGAAGGCATTAGATCCAACTATAGATAACTGTGAGTCAAGATGTGGTTGCTGGGAATTGAACTCAGGACCTCTGGAAGAGCAGACAGTGCTCTTAACCACTGAGCCATCTCTCCAGCCCTTAATATATGTTTTTAAGTCAAATAAAAATAGTGAGAAGACCCATAGTTTGTGCTTGGGCTAGTAAAATGACCAGGAATGCGTGCCCAGCCAAGGCAAGCTGCCTGTCTCCAGAGACATGCCTTACTCACTGGGTAAGTATAGGCCGTGCAGGAAATAGCTCGATGCCTCAGGCTGAAAAATGAAACTAATAACGAGTTCCTCTAATTCATAAATAAAACTACGCGGGTGCTAAGCTCCGTACATTCTGTTCCTCAGGATCTCTGACAAAAAAAGATTAAAACCGTTCTAAAGAATTACTGGGATGGTTACAAAGGCTTAGAGACTGGGAATTGATATTTTTAATTCGCTGATGTTTTCAAAAGTCTTTCCTGTTGTCTCCAAATTAGAAGGGAGGTCAACGGAACGAGAATTGGAAGAGGATAATCTGCCCCCGAAAGTTCGGTTTTTAGAGTCGTGAGGACATGGCCTTGTGTCCTACTCCAATTAGCTATCATCTGCACCATCACTCATTACAGAGGCACACACTAACCTCTTGCTATTTGTTTTAACACATTAATCTCCCAGAGTCTCAGTTTCCTCACCAATAAAATGCATGTTAAAGGGCAAACTCCCAAAGTCAGTATGGGGGGAGGGGGCTACGTGCAGCAGATGGCAGGGAGACCAAGCCCTCCTCCTTCACTCAGTGGATAAGGAAACTAAGGACGTTATGGCTGTGGAAGAAGCTGTGAGTGCACAGGAGACGGGAAGGGAAGGCAGGACCTGCTTACAGAGAAGCAGCTAGTGTTAGAGGTGGGGTATGACAGCTATGATGGCCTGGAGTTTCAGAAAAGGGTTTTTAAAGATTTGGAACCACAGAGTTAGATGCTGGCAATGCTGCTACTGTGGGTTGCTCCTAGCGAGAAAAGATGGTAGAGTGCAATGTGTGGTATCGCTGTTCGGTTCTTTTGGAGGGGGAGATCCCTATGTGCATCTCCCCATTCTTTCACTGATTCATCCTTTAAGGACATGCTTGTGAATCTGTCCCCCATGTGTGACGTTTTCCTAGCACTAGAGACGCAATACAAACCGTAGCTGACTGGAGAAGGACACACGTGTAGAGCAGTGTGAGTCACTGCATTGAGTAGGGAGATGTGATTAGAGGCATGTGGGATGCCCCCAGGGGATGCAGTCCTGCCTTTCCCACTAAATGGCTAAGCATCTTTGGTGAGACTACAAATCCTGTCGGTTTCTATGGCCCCTGTCCTCTCTTTTCACTGATTTCAGGTTCAGTTGAAATGAAGGTTCAGTTCAGACTGAAGAGTCTGTGAGTCAATATTACGTTATATAAATGTACATTGCATTTAACGGCCAACGAATCTTTCATGCTGATACTCCCACAGCAGGACTAATCCCCTTCATAATTCTGTCATAAAAAAATAGTGTCTGAGACAGGGGTTCGATTATGGGTCTTCTCTTCCTTTTTTGAAACATGGTACTACTGTGAAGGCCAGGCTGACCCAGAACTCACTACAGAGCTCTGGTTGACCTGACTTTCACTCTATAATCCAGGCTAGCATCAAATTCACAGAAATCCTCCTGCCTCAGCCTTCCAGTTTCTGGAATCACGGGCATGAGCCACTACATCCACTAGTCCTAACTATCTTGATATGGTTTCTTTGCAATCCTTAATTTTTAGCTCTTTCTGTCCATGTGACTGTGTCTCTTGCTTGGGTGTCCTTCAGAATTCTATGGGAGGCCAGTAAAGACTGAACCTGCCTCTGGGGGTGGAGAAGAGGGCTAACCAATAATGAAGGCTTTAGAAGGGAGCGGTGCGAACTACGGAGAGGTCCCAGTAAGAACATGGAGGAGGGATAAGAGCGGAAAAGGTGAGCAAAGGTGGAAGCCAAACCCAGAAGAGAAGGCGCTGAGAGCAAGAGGCAGGAATACAGACAGACCCAGCCCTCCAGCTGGTGGGAAAGGAAAGAAGCCTCAGATTTTATACCACTTAGCTTCCTGTTCCACAGAAGTTTTGCTGATGTCTGAATAGAGAGAAGTATGTGTGTGTGAGTGTGTGTGTGTGTGTGTGTGTGTGTGTGTGTGTGGTAATAGCAGTCATCTATTTATAGACCCTAAATTATATGCCATGAAAGCCTATCTGAGACAAGATGTGTTATTTGGCTGCCAGAAGGAAAAGTTAAGGGGAAAAGAAGCATCTAGATTTCTTTCTTCCCTTTCCTCGTCGTCTCATGTCCACCGAGTTCTAAGGTTAGTGACAACTGCCTACTGTAAGGTTTAGCTTGAAACTTGAAAGAGGGGGGAAGAGGCTTCTGCTGCTCTGACTCTAGGAGGGTGTGTCTTCACGGTTACCCCAATCTATCATCTTTCAGCTGCACTGGGAGAGCTAACATCCTATTTCCAGCTCCACCTGTGGTAGCTCACCTGTGAAGCCATGGAGATTCATTTCACTGTTCACTATTTCTTCTGACATCACATGTCCAAAGCAGAGTCTCATCTCCGTGTGACCTCCAGATGATGTTCAGGTACAGGGGATTCCATACTTTCCTTCAATAATGCACACACACACACACACACACACACACACACACACACACACCTGGCTCTTTTTATCTCTACCTCTGTGAATGTGACTCATATAGGTTATTCAATATTAATGCTTCAATTTCCTCATCTGTGGAATGGAGATAGCTTTCCTTACTTTGGTTGGTTGAGACAGGATCTCAAATAACCCAGCCTGGCCTCCAGCTCACTATATACCTTGAACTCTAGGTTGTCTTGGCTTCACCTCCAAAGAACTGGGATTGTAAGTCTATAATGGTTTTAAATGGAAGTAAGAGTAGACTTTCTTTCCTAAGAATATTAAAAAAGAGTGGATGAGCTAATGCCGGCAAAGCACCTAACAGATGTGTGAATAATAGGCTTCAGTGGTTTATTATTATCATCAACACCATCATCATCGTCACTATAATACCTTAGTGGGCAAGAAAAGTTGGCAATCCAAGAGCTCTGGTTATGAATATTAAGTAAGTAAGCGTCATTCTTCTTCTGTTTTCAATAGGAAAGATTTTTATATAATATATTTTAATTATGGTTTTCCCTCCCTCCACCAATCCCTCACACAGCCTTCCCTTTTCCCCCAACCACCCAAATCCACATCCCCTCCCTCTTTGGCTTTTTCTCATAAGAAAACAAACAGGCATCTAAAAAAATAAACAAAAGAATTAAAAAATAATAAAATAAAAACAAATATGAATAGAACAAAAAAATAAAAAGAGAAAGAAACAGAGAAATAGCCCCACAAAACACCCATAGATACAGAGAAACACACACAGATACAAAATTGAAAACCATAATATATGTGCAAAAGACATGTAGGGGCGGGGGAAAGAAAGCCTAAAGTATTACGAGACAGAAAAACAAAACAAAGTAAAACAAAGAAACAAATAAAAATCTTCCAAAAATACCACTGAGTTCCTTTTAGTGTTACTGCTGGACCTGCCCTGAAGTGTGTGTTTCCTTTGTGAACATTTGTCAGCTAGAGACAACTTCTAGGTTAGGGATGGGGGCCTGTTCTACTTCTCCCAGCTCTGGGATCCCATTTGTCTTCGACCTGGGTAGGCCTTGTGCATGTTGCCATGGTTTCTGTGAGTTCATATGTGTGTCAGTCCTGTCATGTCTAAGAGACCTTGTTTCTTGGGTGGCTTCCATTCCCATCCTTTCTGCCTCCTCTTCTGCAGAGTTCCCAGAGCCCTGAGGGGAGGGATTTGGTGGAGACATCCCGTTTAGGAGTGGTGTTCCAAGGTCTCTCACTCTGCACACTGTCCGGTTGTGGGTCTCTGTATTTGTTTCCACCTACTGCTAGAGGAAGTGTTCATGATGGCTGAGTATAGCAGGACAGTGTTAGGAGTCATTTTATTGCTGTGTTCTTTTAGCAGACAGTAGCACTTGGCTTTCCTCTCGGTCTGTGGCCTATCTAGTCTCCGGTTCTTTGCCACCCAAACTGTCTTGGGAATGGTATGTCTCACAGAGTGGGACTTAAATGCAATAAGATATTGGCTTGGTGGTCACACAGCTCGTGCCACCATTGCACTAGCGTATCTAGCAAGGTGCCTCTTCTCAACAGACCATCACGTGCAGGATGTCAATGGAGATTAAGGCCACCCATTGACAACAAGCCAATTTATAGATAGTCTGATTGAGAATGTTTGAAGCAAGGAGAAAGGCATGGTGGGAGGGCACAGAGTAGGGCTCTCTCAGTGAGTATTGGGGTGGCTTGGTTCTCTGGACTGGACAGAAAAGGCTTCTCTGCTGCTTTTCTCTCTCTACATGGCTTGCCGCATCCTGTAGTCCAGAAGACCTTCCCTTCTCCTCTATCTGGTTTATCTTCCACCCATAATGCAGTTTGCACTGTGCTCAGCATCCCCAGCATCCATGCTGGATGCTTTCTCAGAACATTGGCGACTACTTTTCTATTTGATCCAGTGACTCCTCTGTGACTCAAGAGCAGGTCACAGTTGCCAGCGCAGAGATGACAGTACCCTGTCCAGGCACGGGCATTCAGCTATAGTCCTTCTGTGCCCTGAGGACAGATGGCTCTGTGTTCAGATTGCAGAGACTAGGCTTCTCTGTAACCCCCACCACTCCTGAACTCCCCAGGTCTCTACACACATGCACGCACACACGCATGCACGCACGTACGCACACAGGTGGCTTTTGCAAATTGCCAAAGTGCTATGTATTGAGAATATTTGACTTGGGGTAAAGCTGAACAGCGTTTTCTTTTTTTTTTTTTTTCCTTTTAGAGTCTCATCAGCCTGGAAAATTCAAGTTTAAGGAGGAAGGCGAAAATCGAGGCTGAAAGCATGCCACTCCATTCTCCACGCTTTGCAAACAATCCCAGGGCTGGGTTATCACATGTATTTAGTAAAACAGACCTTTAATTTCCTATAACGCTTATGACAATTCTTAGAAGCTAGGTTTCACTAGTTCTGCTAAGTACAGCTGATTGATGTGCGAGAGTGAAGGTAGACAGTGCTTTTGGGAGGTCCCTGCTGGGTTAGTTAAACTAGGTATGTGAGGCTCATACAATTCTACATGAGGTGCACTGCAAACATTCGCCTTATTATTCTTCAGCGACCCTGAAAAGCAGGTATCCTCTGTGTCTAATATTTAGAGGTGTGGACCAAGGCTCAGTGATCAGGCCAATTCAACAGATGGGTGCAAGACTGAATGAAAATGTGGATCTCCTTGTTTTCTGTTTTTGCTACTTCTGTCTTAAATGTGATGCTGCTGTCGCCAGGCCTGCACCTTCTGCAGGTCTGGGTTCAGTGCAGTTTCTGGAGTCTCTATTGGCAGAATGGAGGCCGTTCTGGACACGCCCACACACACACGTGGTAGCCAGTGCACAGATGCCGCTTCCCCTGGGAGTCCTTTCTGCAGCCTTGGAGTGGGGTGCCGTTGGCAGACTGAGAGCTGGTGGGGCCTGCGTGGGAGCTGCTGCCAAGAGCTCGGAAAGTGGGAGCGGGGCTCTCCTGTTACTAAGCAAGACTCCAAAAGCTGTTGTCAAGGAAGAATTCAGCCCTTCCATAAAAAGAAGTCCCTTTCCTCTTCCTGGAGGCCAGAAATGCCAGCAGCAGTGGGACTGACAGTTTCCTTGACCCACCTGTACCTGTGCTTGAGTGAGGTCCCAAAAATGAGGGGCAGGAAAAGCTGAAGATTTGCTGCGTTTGGAAAGAGCACTCCGACCAGCAGGTGGCGCTGAGGAGAGTGACAGAGCCCAATGTACCCCTACTCCTCCAAACTCTACCTGGGGGGATTGCTCCCACAGACCAAAATACAACTTCAGCTGCCTCCTGTGGTTCCTCATCACCTACTGGGTTACATCTACTAGTGCCTTGCTGGAAAGGCCCTTTTCATGATCTGGCCTTTCCCTACTCCCTGGCCATTCCGAAGTGCCGGCCTGCCCTCCGTCCCACCCCAAATGCTCCAGGGCATCTGGGTTCTTGCACTGGCCATTTCCTTTGCCCAGAAGACCATCCTCCAGTGTAGGACAAAACTACTATTGACCTGGATGTCACACCCAGAGCTTTGGCGCAAGCCTTGTAGATGGAGGCCAAGTTCAGTTCTCCCAGCAGCTAGCCAGTAGTGATACCTCGGCACTGCCATCTTGCATCTGAGTTGTAATCCAGCACAGCCCTTCCGGGCATGGGGGATATTCCAAATTTACTAGCACCAGCAGCGGTACCGGCACCACCATGACCACCATCACCACCAGCCCCACCAGCCCTAGCACCAGCACCAACAGCAGCCCCATTAGCACCAGTACCAGTACCCCACCAACCCCACTAGCACCAGCATCACCATGACCACAATGACCACCACCACCACCACGACGACCACCACTACCACCATGACCATGACCACCACCACCACCACAACTCCTACTACGAATGATGATGGCAATGACATCTCAAGTTAGAGACCAAACTTTCAAGCCTAAGGAATCTGTAACCTGTAAATGGTGATATTAACCCAAGCTGTCACTGAGGGAAGAGAAGAGGAAATGGGAAAATGGTTTGTATGACAGGGTTGAAATGCCCCTCAATTTCATTTCTGATTCCAGCTTGCAGCCTGTTCCCCTGACCCTATACTCTTTCGAGCATTTGGAAAGCGGAGAGCCGTGTCCTTCGGGAGTGTAGAACCAGCTGCGGGTACAATCACAGACTTTCAGAACTCATGACTCATCTCTCACGTTCACCGTGGGTTTCCTGTTAGTATATTCCACACAGCTATCGAGTACCTGGGGCTGCTTAAAGTGTCTTCATTATCTCCTGAAATCTTCGCAACCGCATGAGGTTTGTTTTATTATGCTCATTTCTGCAGATGAGGCTGAGAGTCAGCCAGTGTGCTCCAAGCCCAAAAGCTTGCTGAGATAATCAGCCAAAGGCATGCCTGGATCCTAAACCCATACTCTCAAAAAGAAGCCTTTAGTAACTGCCCCTTGTGTCCAGGCACAGAGCAAGGGGGCATGGGAGAAGGGGCTTCCATTTCTCGTTGTGGAGCAAGTTACATTGTTCTGTGGAGACATACCATAAAAAATCAGTTCATACTGTAGAATATCAGGGGACAGTGCGTAGATAGAGGGTATACAGGGGTAGATAGAGGCAGGAAGAGCCCAAGCCTGAGGTCAGTCTGGGTTGCAAAGTGAACCAAACAACTAAGCAAAAGCAAAATCAAAAACAAAACGAAAAACCCTAAAACAAAGACCTTTGACACCACTAGCAACAACAATAACAAAAAACCCATTCAGGGTGCACCAGGAGCAGTGAGAGCAAAGGGAAGGATGCTCCAGCCTGCCTGAGATAAGGAACCAAACTGTAAGCATGAGTGGACCTCAGACCGTTCCAGTCAGAGGTTTCCTGGAGCTCTGGGGGCAGTCTCCCCACAGCGGTGCAAGTTGGGCTGCCTGTTATAACCTCATCTCTCCCCTTCCTCCTGAGATGGAAGAGTCATTTGCTTTCTCTAGCCATAGCCTATAATGAGGTTTAATTCCCCCTGGGGTGCTTTGGTTTGTTATAGTTCTCTCTCAAAGTAAAGAACACAACACATTGTCCAGGAGAGAATCTAGGTACTACCCGGTACAGGGAGGGCTATCTTCAGAGGGAAGAAATTCATTTCCTGAATCTTAGACATTGCATCCCAAGGACAGATACCTGCAGCTCCTGTTCTCTGGCCGATCCTCAGGTGCTGGGGAACACAGAGAAATGAGATGAAAGTATGAGAAGCCTGGGCTGAGGATCATGAGTGCGCGAGAGGAAAGGGAAGGTGGTTTCTCCTCGACAAATCTCTGTGTCCCCAGACTCTGTATTTGCTCACTGATGTTGAGTTTATGACTAACACTTAAAGCTATAAAAAGGTTTTACTTTTGAAGCTTCCATGGGATAAATGTATTTTTTTTCTATTAAAAGGCTGAGTTTTTTCCAGGCTTCAGCCATTGAAGTTATTGTCCTTATGAGGCACTATTTGAACACAGAATGTCTTAGCTACACACACAAAGTACAAGGCAAGGATCGTCACATGATAGAGCATGATCCTAGAATGACTCTTGGTTGGTAGAACCCATAGATACAGAACCCACAGGGGTGGAAACAGCTGCTTTCCAGCAGTGGCGCCCCTCGGGAACAACAGCCTGTCTCCGTTGAGTGTCTCTAAAAAGTTTTCTGGCATACCTGCCTGGATCCTGGTTCTAAGCAGAATCTAGGAAACCTATGACATGTCCACACCTGACACTAAGAACCAGAGACTAGATAGCTCATAGACCTAGAGTAAAAGCAAACGTTACTGATCTAAAAAAAAATATATCAATAAAATGACTCGTAATAACATTCTGCTATGCTCATAGGTTGCATAGATTGGTGCCTTATCCAGTCATCATCAGAGAGGCTTCTTCCAGCAGCGGATGGGGAAAGATGCAGAGATCCACAGCCAGATACTATAGAGGGCAAGAGAGTCTAAATGGGAGGTATCCATCAAACCTCTCCTCTCAGAGCCCAGGGAATCCTGCAGAAGAAACAGAGTGTAAGAGCCAGAGGAGATGGAGGATACCAGGAGATCACAGCCCTCTGAATCTACTAAGCAAGGTGTTTGTGAGCTCACAGAGTCTGCAGTAGGAACCCTAGGGCTTGCCTGGGTCTGCACCAGGTCCTCTACATATATTATAGCCATTATCTTAGCATCTTATTGGGACTCCTGACTATGAGAGCAAGTGGGTCTCTGCCTCTTGTGCCTGCTCTTTGTACTCTTTTCCTCCGGTTGGGTAGCCACGTCCAACTCGGATACGACAGTTTTTTACTTCATATTATTATATTTTATTTTGTTTGATTGTCATCTCTTAGAATCCTGCTCTTTTCTTATGAAAGACAGAAAGGGAGTATATCTAGAGGGGAGGGGAGGAGAGGGGAATCCAGGAGAATTAGAGGTAGGGGAAAGTATAACCAGGATATATTGTATGAGAAAAAAAAATCTGTTTTCAATAAAAGAGAAAAATGAAAAAATAGAAGAGAGAATTCTGATACTGTTGGGCATAGACTACTCTAGTTTTTTAATTCCTGTGTGAACTATCTTAGTAACAAACAAAATAAGACTCAAATCTAACCAATCAGAACCCACCAGCTAATCTGAAACTGGCCTTTCCACCAGATCATAACCCAAATCTCTTTCTCCCCAAATTCTATAATGGGTTTTGCTTTTCAGTACTAGGGATTGAACCTAAGGCCTTGTATATGTTAGGCAAATGCTCTATCACTGAGCTGTGTCCTCAGTCTTTCATTTTGAGATAAGATCTCACTAAATCACCAAGGCTGGCCTTGAACTCACTGTGTAGCTCATCCCCAGGCCTCGAACTTGTTATCTTCTTGCCAAAGTCTCCCAAGCAGCCAGAATCACAGGTCTTTTATGGTCAAGCATTGCTTTAAGGTTCAGCCTGGAAAAACATACTGTTCTCTTTGCTAAAATGGAGTTCTGAGGAAAATGTCTGGCTCAGAGTGTTTGTGGGAACACATTCTTCTTCCTGAGCCCTCTTCCTTGTCTGTATTTCTTCTCTCTGTGTGACACCCATGCTCCTGTGCCAGCTGCACAGAGTAAATCCTACAACCAACCCTGGGCCAGCTGACGCTTCTCATCTAGAGATGCGAACATCACTCGACAGCTTCAGATGCAGACTCAGAAGCGAAGGGTCTCTCACAATCCCAAAGCCAGTGATGAACTGATGCTGAGACCTGCCGAGGACTCTGAAATCTACTGATCACTTTCATCCGAAAAATTCTGGCCTGGTTTAATGTCCCGGGGTGGGGGTGGGGAGACAGGGAGGGGATGGAAAGGGTTGAGATGGGGGAGGGAGGGCCTCTAGTGTGCTTGCACAATTTAGATTCACAGCACTCATCTCTGTCCTTCAGTTTGCTTAAAGCACGATCTAGAAATGGGGGTTGGTTCAGGGATTCGTGAACCCAACCAAAGGGAGCTGAATGGCTCATGAGATCTGAATCAGCCGGAAGCAACTGTTCCCAGCCCCAGAACCCATGTCTCGGTTCCACCTGGCATCGCCAATTATCTGTGCCTCTGACATGGGGTGGATTTTTCCCCCTTCTTCTTCATTCCCTCGAAATAGAACTATAATTAAATCCAAAATTGTACTGGAGACTTCTGTCGTCATAGCAAAAGCAGAACACAATGTCTGCAGACAGAAAAACTCTCTCAATAAAAATTAATTATGCGCAGCTCATGTCCCAGTCTGATGGAGGGGCGGGGGTGAGGGATGCTTATGGAGGCCTGAGGAGGAGCTCAGCTGGGTAGCACTGTCCAGAGTGGCTCCCTTCTCCCACAGCTACCAATGCATAGTGCTTCTCTCCATTCAAAATCCCTTCATGGCAACTGCCAATGAATGTCCTTCCCTTTGCGGTCAGCCATACACAGGGCTAGGGAAGGTACAAGGGAAAGGATATAGGTCAGAAAAAAAGAGGTTCTGTTATACTTATTTAATTCTTAATTTCCAGAGGAATATTCTCAGTAGGAACATAAGAATTCAACTGGCATCGTCTAGCATGCTTCTGGCCCCAGGGAATGCTCAGGTTAATTGAACTCTGGGGGCAGATGGTGGAGCCTGGAACTCATGTCTCATAATACCCATGAGGAAGAACCTACCTGTTAGAACTTGGCTCTTCCTGAAATCCAGAATCTGAGCCCAAGTACAATATGGTAAGACAGCAGCTCTAAAAGTAGACACAACCCCTAGGAGAAGTACAGTGAGATACCAGAGAGACGAGGAGAAGCAGGATGGGAGCAGCTCACCTTAGAAACTTAGCAAAGGCAAGGGGGAAGAATACACAAACTGAAGGGATGTGGGGTGGGGGAGATTGTGTTTGGTTTCCATTGCCGTGGCAAATACCTGAGGTAAACAATAGTAACTGTGGAAGACTTGCTTTGGCCTGTGGTCTCACAGGTCTCAGAGCTAAGATTCCACAGTCCCTTAACTCTATTGCTGTGGCTGTGTGGGAAGAAAGAAGGATGCCAGAAAGGGCATAATGGAGTGGAGATGGACACCTTTTGAAAGCCAAAAGCAGGGGGAGAAATAGAGGGGACCGGGATAACACACACCATGAAGGCACAGTAAAACCCACCAGCTTCTCCTATCTACCCTCACTTTCTCCACGTTCCCATAGTCTACTCAAATTTTAAATCCATCAATAGATTAGCATTGATTAAGACACCACCTTCATGATCTAATACACCAGGAAACATCCTTCCAGGCACACTCAGAACTCCTAGAAAATCTCCCAGTCCAATCAAGCTGACAATCGAGATATTAACAACCACAGTTACTTTCTTATTGAAGTATTTTTGCTATTTGTTAGTTTCATATATGTACAGCATGCAGCTTGGTCCTATCTACCGCCAGGATCTCATTCCTCTTCTTCCCAGGCACCCCTGACACATCCATTTATTTAATTTATTGATCGCTTTATGTATATGGTACTCCAATGCCTGTTGGAATGCTGACTGGTTTTGTTGGCTTGATCTTGTGTGGATAATCACAGCCACAATGGTTTAATGCCATGTCCAGAAGACAGTATTTCCTAGCACTTCCCCCATTCTCTGGCTTTTATATTCTTTCCATCATTTACAGAATGCAAGTTGGATTTTGTTTCCTTCTCCTATTTGATAATCTCTGTATTTCAGCTATACTGTTAAATCATTTATATTTGACATAATGTAGGTGTGATTGTTTTAACTATTTCCTTCATTTTTGATATTAAAATATAATTATATTATTCTCCCTAATTTTTTAAAGTTATGACATTTATTTTAATTGGCAATTATTTTTCATGTTTATGGAATATAATGTGATAATTTAGTGTGTGTGAGATCTAAATCAGTCTAATTAATATTTCTCTTAGATTGAACATTTGTAATTTCTTCATGTTTGAGGCCTATGGATTCTCTTTTAGTTATTTTAAATACATGTGTAGATGGCAGTTTTTGTTCCAGCTGGTCCTACAGCCATTCAGTTCCAAAGAAACACACAGAGGCTTATGTTAATTATAAATTGTTTAGTCTATTAGCTCAGGCTTACTATTAACTAGCTCCTACAACTTAAATTAGCCCATAATTATTTTCTACTTTTAGCCACATGGCTTGGTACTTTTTCTCAGTAAGGCATTTTCATCTTTCTTCCTCAGCATCTGATTGGTGATTGCATCTCTGTCTTCCTCTTTTCAGAATTCTCCCTATCTGGATGCTCCACTTATACTTTCTGCACCCAGGAATCTCAGAATGAGACTGAGAGTTGTCTACTCCTGTTTTATAAATGCATTTTCTTGATAAACTATAGTCACTGCACCATGATAAAGATCAGTAGAGCTTATAGTTATCAAAATGCATAATTTTTTTACTTACTGTTGTTGTTATTATTATTGTATGTGAGTGTGTACATGCATGTGTGCAGGTGTATTCACACATATACACGCACACTCTCTCTTTCACACACACACACACACACACACACGAACATGTCACAGCACACCTGTGACAGTCAGAGAACAGTTTTGTGAAGTAACTTTTCTCCTTCCATCTTTACATGGCTTCTGGAAGCTCAGGTCTCTGGACTGAAATGGGACTCTTACCTGGTTAGCCATCTCAGTATCCTCGGAGTTTTTTTTAGCAGTTAAAGCTTTGTAAACATCAAAAACACAAAATACTTATGAACAAAATCTTGCCAAATTATGCAGTTCCATTGCTATGTGCCACAAAACAATACTGAAGCATATCAGAAAACCGTAAGAAACAAAACTAGCAACGTACTCATGTACTGAGTTATTCTACACATGCAAACTCCTCTGAAGGAATCTACAGATTCAACAAAATCCAACCAAATTCTGTCAGGGCTCTGTGTACACATGTGCTGACCAATTGACAAGTCAGATCTAAAAGTATGTGTTGGGTCTATAATTTTAAGGCGCGTTACTTTTGTTTAAGTTGCATTTGTTTAACTCTGTGAAGGCTGAGAGTACAGCATGGACCATCGTGCTGGGTGTGCGGATTTAAATGAGAAATGTCCCCTATAGGCTCACTTACTTTGAGTACCCAGCTTGCGACAGGGTTTGCAGAGGCGGTGCAGCCTTCTTGGAGGAAGTAGGTCATCCAGGGCAGGCTGGAAATGTTTGCAGCCCACTTTTCCTTCAGTTTCCTGCATGTGGCTGGAGACACCATCTCTCAGGTTTCTGCAGTGGCTGCCTGCTCCTACGCTTCCCAGCCATTATGGACTCTTTCTTTGGAATTGTAAGCCAGAACAAACTTTCTTGTATAAGCCGCCTTTGGTCGAGGTGTCTTATTGTAATGACAGAAAGGTGACCGGTGCACCTGGTGAAGATGCTGTGCTAGGTGGTGCTGAATTTGTTAGAAACCGAAATGGGAAAAAGACATTTTACTCTAACTTAAACCATGCACAGAGATCAGGTCCAATGGATTATAGATCTACATATGAAAGATAAGACAAAACATATCTAGCAACCATGGGGAAACACGGCTATTATCCTGACAGTGGGGACAATTGAACAGGTGGAAAATGAAAGACAGCAACATAAAGGGAAGAATTAATAAGTTGAAATCTAAAAATTAATTGCTTTTTTATCACAAATATGGTGTTGGTGGTATACTCCAAGCCCTTTGGAAGCAGAGGCAGGAGGATTTTACAAGTTGAAATCAGCCTGGTTTACATAATTCTTGTCTAATCCAGGGTACATAGAAAGACTTGGTCTCAAAAAAAATACAACAAACAAAAATACACAGAAAAAAAAAACCTGAGAGAAAGTGAAGGAAACAAGAGAACATTTGTACAATGTTTCCACATTTTGTAACTCCAGAGTACATAAAAGACCCCTAAAACCAATAATAATCACAGAAGACAGATAATTGTCCAGAAGAAAAATGAATAAAAGCGCTGGATAAGAATTTCCCAAGAATGTCCACATGATTTACAAGCACTTGAAAAAAAGAGCTTAAATGC
This sequence comes from Microtus ochrogaster, assembly GCF_000317375.1. Taxonomy (NCBI): domain Eukaryota; kingdom Metazoa; phylum Chordata; class Mammalia; order Rodentia; family Cricetidae; genus Microtus; species Microtus ochrogaster. The sequence continues at coordinate 1,845,215 of NW_004949097.1, forward strand.
ACCCTGAGCAGTGAAATTTTCTCTATGCATCCAGAATGGCAGTAACAGAAACTCCTGCAGAATCAAGAGTTACGTGCGGAGCACTGCACGTGGGACTAACCTACTGTCACTTTGGGTAGCCTCATCTAATGGTGTGCCACACAGCCCAGACATTCACACGGAAAAGACAAACATGTCAGTCTGCAAGTATCGGGATTCTGATGGCTGTGCTTACAGCATCTAGCCGTCTCAAACCAAACACAATCTAAATAAAACTCAAAGCAGGCAGAGAAATGCTACTATGCTCACAGGACAGGATATCGCGTAGCATAAACTTGATATTCATAGTGAATATGAAAGGGTGAATATCAGACTTCAGTTTGAGCAAAAGAAGGCGTCACAGTTGGAACTCTGTGTGCAGAGAATGGTCTATTTATTCATCTAGGTAATTATTCAAGAGGAGCCTCTAAAATATAATATGCTAAACTTAGCACTTGTATACTCTTTATAATTATGTAAGACTGTCATAAGAGGTTTGCTTTTGGGGAGGGTATGGAGATAGTCTTACTACATAGCTCCTGCTAGTCTGGAGCTGACTATGTAGTGTAGGTTGTCCAGAAACTTACTGCCCCTCACCCTGTCTAGGGCTCCTGGATGCTGCCATCAGAGATCATAAACATGCACCACCATGCCTGCCTTTAATTTTTTTTTAACCCAGAGAAAAGAGTTCTCGTGAGACTATAATCGTCACATTTGAGGAAATGAAAATCATAAAGAAATTGAGTCTGAAGTTAGACAATGAGTTTTAGTTATTCATAAGAAAATCGAGTGGTCAGGGAAATGGCTAAGGCAGCAGATAAGAGCACTTGCTGGGCGAGCAGGAGCAAGTGTGAGGACTTGAGCTGGAATCCCCAACACCCATATAAGCCTGCAACCCCAGCATACTGAGCAGAGACAGAAGGATTACTGTCAGTCTAGCTCTGGGGTTAGTGAGAGACGCTACCGCAAAGGAATATGGTGGAGAGCAAGAGAAAGGACACCCAGAGTCCTCTTCTTGCTCCTGCGCTTGCACAAAGGCACTTGCATGAATGTGCGTGCACACACACAAACATGCACACACATACATGCACACACACACACACACACAAGAAAAGAAGAAAGAAAGCAGGCTAGTCTAATGGTGAGTGCTTACTCGGTGTGATAGAGAATCATACATCAACTGTGATTATGTTTCTGGAGGCTTCAACATCATATGTGTATTTTTGCCTTTGCTATCTCAAGATGTTCCTAGTAAGCTTATACTTTCTTCACTGTTATCAACTAATTTGTTAAGAAGATTTGTAGTTCACCCTTCTCTGCCATAGCCCGAGCCCCTGAAGCTTTCTAGAAAGAAGTAGAATTCTGGGTGAGCGAGAGGTGGGAGGTTCAGGGTCAGGTTCTGTTATCTGCTTGAGCCCCTTCCTTCCGAGCCACTCATTTCTTTATTCATTTGCACTCAGTGACTATCCAGCCAACATCTGGGGAGGAGCTGTGTTGGCAGTGCAGTCAGTGACACACACGAGGAGGAAGGGTGCATGCTCTTCGGCTACACAATCTGGTGTGTACGTTTCTACAAGACAGCTCAGTAGTGTCCTCAACAAGGCAAGAGGTGAACTGGGTTGAGTTTCTAATCCTCCCTGTCCTCTGCTTACCAAGATGGTCTTCAGTGGAACCTTCTAGAACCACTGTTTTAGCCATCTGTCTACAGAAACAAGCTTGACTTCAGGGCTCAACTCAGAATATCAATGATTTACTCTGATACAGCTGAGAAAAACATGGGTGCATTACTTTATGGAAATGAATTCCAGCCAATGTTATGAAATTTCCATAATTTGACTTGATGCCATAGTTGTCCATACCTGCTCTTTATTATCCTAAGCCAGAAGAGCTTTTTATTGGTACATTCGTCATTATAAATATTATGTGTATATTCATTGGAATTTGTCACCAAGGCAACAGAAGGAGGCATGATGTTTAGGAGAAAAGTTATCCATTACAAACGCCAGGACTGATGCTGATGTATCTCAGACCCTTGGCCTTAGAGTGCCTCTTCCAACCATGGTTTTCAAAGCCACATCACAACCTCATTTATTTGCCTTAATCTTGGAAACTGAAAAGAGATTAATGTGTGAGTGTGTGTGTGTGTGTGAGAGAGAGAGAGAGTAAGAGAGAAAGAGAGAGGGAGAGAGAGAGAAAGAGAGAGAGAGAAAGGAAGGGAGAGAGTGTTACATTAATCACTAACATCTGTTCAGTTTGGTCCATTTTGTTTGTTAGCCTTGTTAAGTTTTAGTTAATAAAATTTAATCATTGTTTCATTACACACACACACACACACACAAGTGGGGGGAAGTTCTTTGGCTCAACGTATCACGGAAATATCCTGGATCTATTCACAGATGATGGTAGACAAGGAGAGTTTGTGGTACATCAGGAACGAGCCTCCGGTGACATCTCATTCTCCAAGCTGACCCGCTACATTATGAGGAAAAATAGATCATACATTAGCCTCATCTCAGAGATAATAATTCTCTCTGCTATCATTCCTTCAACCAATGTGGAATGCATTGCCACCCTGTATCAGACACAGCATCTATTTCAACTCAAGCCCAGGACCCATGCCCCTGGACCGCTCACTCTTCACTGGCAATGAGATTACATACAATTCTTAACCTCTGTCTCGCACTCCAATCTGTGAAATGTGAGGTGTTCATTCTGAATGTGCAAGAGTCCACGGCTAGCAGGGGGGTCCTCGCATTTTACCCACGCCATTTTCCTATACACCAGTGGCTCTCAACTTTTCTAATGCCTTGACTCTTTAATGCCGTGGTGACCCCAACCGCAAAATTCTTTTCGCTGCTACTTCACAGCTATAATTTCGTTACTGTTATGATTCGTAACAGAAACCCTTTTGGAGATAGTTTGCCAAGGGAGTCACAACCCCCAGGCTGAGAACATGTCACGTTTCTCTAGCCGGCTATTGTGACAATAGACTCATGATATATGTTTGTTGGTCTGTTCTTTTATTAGCAGATTCTAGTCAAGGTGACCTCCACCATGATGGCTCAGATCTTAGGGTGGTGTTTTTTAAGACTCTGTTGGCTTGTTGTCCACAAGGGATCCCCTTATAACTAATGACCCTGCTATGAGCCATGTGCTATGGAGGAGCCACTCCTACACACAGGAAATCTTGGGACCTTCACACTGTAAATGAATACTTTCCAGTCCAGCTGCATCCCTGATAACACTCAGAGAAGCACAGAGCAAGGTGATGCAGCCTGTAATTCAAACCTCACAATGAGGCTGTTCCTATTAGCACTACCTGGGAGGTTTAATTGTCAAGCCTCGGGAGGTAGCTGGGTCAGATGAGATGCTTAGGGATCCCCAGGGTAACCTGTCTTTCTTCTCGCTGACTGACTCAGGGGCGCAATGAGGTCCGAGAACGGATGCCGCTGTGAGAAAAATGAAAGCAAAAATGTCTCCTGGAAGCAGAGAAAACTTTCCACAAAAAAAAAACCTTCTAGGTTTCTGAGAAGAGGCCTGATAGGTGGTGTTTAGGGCCTCTTAAACACTATAACCGAGTTCCCTGAGCTCAATGGGACTGCAGGGGTCTGGCTTAGTAACTATTCCCAGCCTCTGTAGACTCCTCTGGTGAGATTCGAGAGAAAGCCAAGGATTGAGCTATATATGGAAATAACTAGAAAGAACTCAGTATTAAATCTCACCGAGTCTATTACCACAAATGAAAGGGCATACAAATTCTAAGAGTGGGTGAGAGAAAACGTAGGCAGGATTGCAGAGCTAGCCAAGGTCATTCAGGATGCTGGAGTCTAAGGCTCTAAACAAATTTTGCAACCACCTAAAATGCTACTGGAGAACTCAAGAGCATACCACTTTAAGCTCACTGAATAGCCCAAGACTCTTCATGGTGTTGGTTGAGAATAATATTCACAAGTAATGCTAAGGTCCTATGGAACTGAGGCCGACGGCCCGCCTCAAGGAGAGACGAGGAAGGCTTTTGTACTGGACCAGCTAGGAGAACATTTACCCCCAACTGTCCTCCAAGATTTGACATGGGCTGGATGCCAGTTGCCTACCCCTGGGAAATCAAGCAAACATTAAGAACCCAGGAGAAGATGCTCCAGAGCAAGCATTTGGGAGATAACTGAAAGAAAGGCATTTGGCTGAGCTGGCAAGATGGAGAACAGAGGGGATGAACCCACTTGAACTTCCAAAGCAGCTCTCAGCAAAGTCCTGGACATACTGCCAAGACAGGCCGAGCCCAGAGCTCAACTGCTCTTGTCCCTAAGACTTGAAAAAAAAAAGGTGGTTGGAACTTAAATGATTGGTTGATGCCTGGGAGGGTTTTAGTTTCCATGTTCCGTCTTTTCCCAGTGAGTATTTGTGTGACTCCATACATGATTTCAGACTGTATGTATTACACATTGCATGTTTTCTTATGACTCAGGACTCTGATTAGAATCGTGAGAAAGCTCCCCTGGTGTGGGTGAAATTGTTTTAGCTGATAGTCGTAAAGGCCCAGCTCTTGGCCTCACTCCACAACCCCCAGATACGCTCCGCTAGGCAAAATCTTCCAACCCAGGCGGCCAGAAGGATCCCCAGCAGGAAACCCATTTTCCCCCAAAGGTAGTGCCTTAAAAATACTTTCTATTAATTATATTGTTAATTTTTTATCCATGAGTCATCTTACTTTCCACTGAGAGGAACTGGGGTGCCATGGGTACTCACTGAGAAATTTCAGTTCTGGGGTGTGCTGGTTCTGTAACGTCTTATGCCAGATGTCAAAGAAATCTTTAGAAACTGGAGAATGTATTATGAAAAGCCACAGAAGAGGCTACTCAAGGAAGGTCAAGTTTGAACAGCATAAAAAAGGCAGTGATGAGTAATAATATATTTAATAAGGCAAACAATCTATGAATCTATAATAACAAAAAGAGCGAGGTGGACTCCTACAATTGAGTGCCAACTAGCTGATGATGAGGACTGGGAGTTTATTACGGGTCCACTTTATAGTCAACTATAAAATTTGGGCAAGTGTTATAAGGCTGCCCAAACCACTGAGTGAATATTATTGGAATATATTCATGTGTGTGCTGAGCTGATCGCAGATATCTGTCTGTTTCGTGTTGAATACAAAGGAAAACACATAACACACTACACTAGAGAATTCAGGAGTCAACTCCTTAATTAAGTGAACTTGCCTAATGTCACTAATAATGAGACACTCCTCATTCCATGTCTCCTGGTTTGACACTATAAGAAAGTCACAAAGGGACCTACTATTATTCTTGTCACACAAAGTTTAATACAAATCTAATCATGAGAAAACAATTAAACAAATTTAAATTAAGAGACAATAAAACATGATTGGTTGGAACTCTTCGACTTGTCAGCATTGTAAAAAAACTTTTTTTTTTCTTAAGATAGGAGATGTTTCTCAATTGAAGGAGATAGCAGTTCAATAAAAAGCATGAACTTTGGGTTTTGGATCAATGATGTGAGCTATGGAGAACTAAGAAATTTGAATATGAGTTGTGGATGGTTGACTTTTGGGCAATTGTCTCATTTTTCTTAGGAGACACTAACAGAAGCTGGGGACATATTGTCATTTAATGTCTCTGATGCACTTTCACAACATCTGTTGAGGACAGAGATAGAAGATGGGACTTAGAGAAAGAGACTAGTAGATTGTTGGCTGGTGAAACAGATGAACAGACATGAGCCCACATTGTCATATTTTCTCAATTATCTTGAAATTTTATTTATTTATTTATTTATTTTGGTTTTTCGAGACAGGGTTTCTCTGTGGCTTTGGAGCCTGTTCTGGAACTAGCTCTGTAAACCAGGCTGGTCTCGAACTCACAGAGATCCGCCTGCCTCTGCCTCCCGAGTGCTGGGATTAAAGGTGTGCACCACCATCGCCCGGCTATCTTGAAACTTTAAAATAAAAGAATATCAAGATTTTTCCAGCAGGTAAAGGCACGTGCTGCCCAGATTGATGATCTGACTTTGATTTTCAGGCTCCACATAGTAGAAAGAGAACACTGACTTCACTGAGTTGTTCTGACTCCACACGTGCAATGCAACATGTGCATGTGTGCATCCACAAATTAGTGAATGGATAAAGAAATGCATGCAATAGAATTTTAAAATATCAAGGAAAGTTAGGTGCTGAGAGTATAGGGGAAATATTAGGATAAGCCATTTGTAGTAATCCTTTATTGGTTACTATAATAAAACACCAGAATCTGGGAAACTTTGTAAAGAAAAGAGGTTTATTTAGCTGGTAGTCTTTAAGTTCAAGGGCACAGTACCAGCAGTTGCGGCGAACTCCTCGACCAGCGAGAAAGAACGACCACGACACGAGGATTCTTCTCAGATCACGCTTTACTGGAGTGCACTTGGTTGAGAGATAACATAAAGCGAAGGGGCCCAAGAGCACTAAGGCAGCTGCTTATATATGGAGTTGGCACATGGGTTGCCCTGTGATTGGTTGCCACCATCAGCTGACACCAGACTGCATCGAGATAGGCCCAGGGACCCCCATTCACCGCGCATGCGGGAAGTGGGGGACAGGCAGCTCTCAAAGGCATCGCCAAATATGGAGTATAACCGGCAAGACAGGATGTGGTGCCATCTTGCAATGGCGATCCTGTCTGGCTCCCTGCAAGCAATGACTTTGCTCTGTGAGGGCCAATGGTAAGGACATATGGTAGGATGGCCTCCATATGAGAGAGATCACATGACAAGACAGACAGCCAGGAGGAAAGAGGTCAATCTTGCCCCCTTTTGTATAACACCTCACACTTACAAGAACTAACAGGAGTACCATGAAAACTGCATTAATCCCTTCCTAGGATGCTTCCAAAGACCTCTCCAGAGCTGAACATCTTTTTCCTCGTGTGTGTGCTAGAGATCAAAAATTTTTGCTAGCAAAAACTTTAAACATCGTTATGCAAACATGAAATGTACATGTACGTGTGTTTGCATGCGTATGGGTGCACGTGTGTGTGTGTGTGTGTGTGTGTGTGTGTGTGTGTGAATACATGTGCACTTGTGGTGGTCCAAACCTGATGTTCACCAACTTCTTCAGTGACTCTTTCTTTTTTTTGTTTTTTTGAGATGAAGTCTCTCAGTTAGACCCTCATCTACAGGGCTTGTCTTGCTGGTCAGCTTGTTCTGGGGATCCCTTGTCTCCTCATCTTTAGGCTGAAGTTACTAAATGACTGCCATATGCACCCAACATTTCCATGGTTTCTGGGGACCCAAACTCTACTCTTTCTGTTTGTGTGGCTTAACCCCTGGGGTATCTTCCCAGACTCTTCCACCTTGTGTTTTGAGATATTACGACACTTCACTTGGAGCTCACTATTTGGCTAGTTTAGATGGCCAGCAAGTCCCAGGGAGCTCTCTGTGTTGGCGTTCCCAGTATTGGGGTTCTAGTCAAACTTCCAGACATGGCTTTTTCCCTCGTGTGGGTGCTGGGAATCAAACTTAGAACCTCGTGCTTATGCAGTAAGCACTTTATTGACTGAGCCATATTCCTGTCCCAAATACTCATTCTTAGTACTCCTAAAGGAATGGTTCACAATTAGATGCTTAACTTGTGTCAAGCATTGTGCGAAGCACTTTGTTTTTTTTTGTTTGTTTGTTTGTTTTTTTTATTATTATTATTTTTTATTTATTTATTGAGGATTTCCGCCTCCTCCCCGCCACCACCCCCC
>NW_004949097.1:1857579-1875888 GCF_000317375.1 Microtus ochrogaster
ATGCTTCTTGAATATTTAAATGAATATCTTTCTTTATGTTGGGGAAGTTTTCTTCCATAATTTTGTTAAAAATATTTTCTGGGCCTTTGAGCTGTGACTCTTCTCCTTCTTCAATTCCTATTATTCTTAGGTTTGGTCTTTTTGTGCGAAGCACTTTGGTATCATTGAACTGTCGCACAGACCTTCCGAGGAAGACACTGTACTGCAGATGAGGAACTGGGGCACAGAAAGGTTAAATGAATGGTTAGTATAAACAGCAAGCCCATGAGCCAGGCCAGAACCATCTGCCTGACCCAAAGCTAGCCCTCCTTCATTCTAGCTCTGTAGCATCACCAAACATCCTGACCCTCTGCTGAAAATGAGTTCTATGCCTATGTTTGTGTATGTGTGTCCATATATCTATGCCAGCCTGCAAATATAAATGGCCTTGTTATAAATTAGGAAGAAACTATATCAGTAGGGAGATAGGCACTGGATACTATCAACCTAATAGCGAGGGAAATTAACAAGTAATTTTCAACCCTCTGTCACTCGGTCTCATCAGTTAAATTCATTACTGTAATTTGGTATCTTATTCAACCCATATATATTATAGATTGCCAGTTTCAAAATGAAAGTGATCATTTTTAAATCATTTATAAAACTCTGTCAACTACGCCAAGGCCCATAGTATAATAGTGTACAGAGAAGACCATATCGTACCAGACTGCCCCTCCTAGTGTTTCAGATGCTTTCACAGTTATTATCGGGGTCTCCCTCAGCTCAGGAAAATAATTAACATGGTTGGAGACAGGTGTGAGTGCTGCAGGACGACGCTCTGTCTGAGCTTGTGTTATCCTTGCTCTCCAATATGTTTTAAAATAATGCACAGTTTGATTCCCATCTTGCCTGTGTCAATATGTGGATGGTGTGTGCATCTCTATTCATGCTAGCGAGTGAGGACTTTGGGCTTCTAGGAAAGCAGATAAAATAATCTTGATTGTTGGAGAAGGGAGGCTGCTTGTTGGTTCCTGGCTGCCCAGCTAGCTTAGACCCAAAATAATCACACAGAAATTATATTATTTAAATCACTGCTTGGCCCATTAGCTCTAGATTCTTATTGGCTATCTCTTACATGTTAATTTAGCCAATTTCTATTAATCTGCGCACCACCATGAGGCTGTGGCTTACCGGCAAGATTCCAGCTAGGTTTCTGTCTCAGCCCGTCCATGTTTCTCTCTGACTCCGCCTTTCTTCCTTCCAGCATTTAGCGAAGCCCCCCCCCCCCCCGCGCGCCTAGCTAAGTTCTGAAGTTCTGCTCTGCTATAGGTCCAAAGCAGTTTCTTTACTCATTACTGGTAATCACAGCACACAGAGGGAAATCCCACATCACTTGATAAGTCAGGAAGCGAAGGTAAAAGAAGGAGTGAAAAAAGTCTGGCTAAGAGAAAATAATCTTAGCATACTAGAGTGTTTCTAGAGTGTGTCATTGTTACCACTCCAGACTGAGAGTGCCTGGATCAAAGCATTTCCACAGACCCCAGGTCAAATCTGACTCTGGGGGAAGCAGGGCTGCACAATGGTTAGTGCCGTGGACCCAAGTACATGCTACCTGTATGTGAACACATCATCAGGAAGCCCATTTTATATACTAATAGCTTAGAAGGCTAGAATAAAACACTGTATCCCATGAGTGAGCTTTATTTATGAGCTAAGTTTAATTCTAAATCGTCATTCAACAGTAAACTACCTCTCTTGGAAGTTTAATGTTGGAATAAAAAAGGATGCAGGATCAGGAGTCAGCCAAAACACGTTTGACAGTCCTCTGTGTGCATCTGGGCAGCACACTTTTCCTTGTTGCTCCTCCATTTCCTTATCTGAAAAGTGAGAAGATTTTTAAAAAGTCCCCACTTTAATGCCACCTGTCTTTGATATTTGAGGAACAGGGAGCCCCAGTGATTGAATGAATACAGGGCACATAGCAGAGAACCTCAGAAACAGTTTCTCTCTCAAGGTTATGAGACGCCCCTAATCTTCGGTTGTGCAGCAGAGAACCTCAGAAACAGTTTCTTTCTCAAGGTTATGAGACGCCCCCTAATCTTCAATTGTGCAATATAGCTGGCATTTCACACGACTGAAACCGGGAAAGTTTATTGCTTCTCATTTGATGACACTAGACAAAATATTGCAGAAAATGATGGAATATTCTGAGTGACTGTATCCAGAAGTCACTCAGTCACTGCTATATTTAAAGGCATGATTCTTTATAGAGGCCTGTTCCAGGCACCAGGGTCTCAAAAGGCAAAGGACAGGAAAAGTCTAAGTGTTGAACTCTGGCCATTGCCACTTCTCCATCATAGACCAGGGACCTGTAGGCTTGTAAAAGCAAGCAAGACAGCAAGCAACAGACAGACAGACAGACAGACAGACACACACACACACACACACACACACACACACACACACAGAGTTCCTACCCAATATAAACAGCAGAGCTCACACTAGATGACACTGAGCAATAGGTGGGGCTTGTTGTTGCTAATTCCTTCTCCTTTTCAACCTGCACTAATTACCCTACTTACCTCCATTATCACCTATTGACAAAAGCCTCTTATCTGGGCTTACACTTTGAGGGGACACAACCCATCAGAGTAGGAAAGGCATATTGGTGGCAGCAGCATAGCAGGGCTGGTCATAGCGAGACCAAAATTAGGAAGCAGAGCTTGGAGGAAGTAGGCCCAGGGTATCAACTGCAGGGCCCACCCCGGATGATGACTCCCTTCAGCAAGGCTCCACCCCTTAAGGGTCTACAAGCTTCCAAAGCAGCACTGTCAGCTGAGGACGCCATGAGAGGCATTTCACCTTCACACACCAGCCCACCCCAGTGCGGGTGCCAGGTGCTGGGTTGCTGTTTTGAATAGTTTTAGATCCCCTGAGACCTGTCCTACTGAGCAAAGCCAACTCACCCCAATATAAACAATTCTTAGCATTGGAAGCAGAGAAAGAACTAGACTGAAATTATTGGTGAGAGGTTGTATGTCAGTGACGGGTTTGGATCTAATAATTAGAACTGAGGGGATTTTATAGGGGAGTTCTTTTAAGGACTGAACGTTCGAGCCCGGCTGTGGCCTTTAAGCGCCGTCACACGTACCCTCAGTATAACAGACTTGGCTGTCTCACCTTTACTGTTTCCACACTGGTTCACGCCACTAAATCAATGCCCCAATACATAGATGGTTCCTTGATGCAATGACAGCGCTTATTTATTGCTGTATATTGTCACAGAGATGAAATGGCACAGAACTGGCAAGCATGTTGCTTGGTGCCTCTCTCTATTTCATGTTGCCAACTGGGAGGCTATGCCATGTGCAAGCAGGAGTCTTCATGAAGATTCTTCATGGGTACAGGACCCAGCATACGTTGTCCTGGATGCTTCTCCCTCATACCCACGTGACAAAAATAGCACCTGAGGCTGAAGGTGGCGGGCTAAGCATCAGGGAAAGCTCTAGCTACGTTGTCTTGGTAGCAGCAGGTACGTTTATAAACTGATAGCTTAGAGCTGAACCATCTTTTATGTGTGTGTGCGTGTGTGTGTGTGTGTGCGCGCGCGCGCGCGCGCGAGTGCACGCGCACATGCGCGCATGTGTGCACATGTTTATTTTATGATGTGTGGAGCTACATGTATATGGAAGCCAGAGACCAATGATGTTGATACTGGGGTCTTTCTCTGTTTCTCTCCACTTTATCTTTTGAGACAAGATCTCTGACTGAAGTTGGAGATCCTCCAGTCTCTGCCTCCACAACATTGACTTTTGTGTATAAAACTGTACTTGGCTTTTTCCATGGGAAAAAGTTCCAGGAATCTGAACTCAGGCCCTAATGTTTACATGGCAAACAAGTTACCAACTGAGCCATCTCGCCCTCCTCAGCACTTTCTCTTTTAATGAATACATTTTTTTCTTTTCTCACCACTGTGACCCAATACAGAAGAAGCAACTGAAGAAGGGAAGGATTTACTTTGATTGGGCTTAAAGCAGTCCATCACAGTGAGGAAGGCACAGCAGTGGGGAGGACTTGGTGACGGCGGTGGAGGAGCTCGAGGTGACTCATCAGGAAGTGGAGAATAGCTAGGAACTGGGTCTTCTCTATAAACCTCAACGTTCCTAAAAGTTCTATAAATGGGGCCCATGTATTCAAACACACGCACTGACAGGGGAGAATTTTTACATCTAAATAACGCGATCATCTTTGCTCTGCACGTACTGGCTCCTTGGGTGAGTTTCCGCTTTACAGCCCTGGCTGGAGGACATCTCCCTTAGGGTCAGTCTTCATAATGAGGGCTGAGTGCGCTGTGGCAACATCTATTGCTATCTTTGTTCGTGTTCTGGAAAGCTGGCCGCGGCTGGCGTTTTCTCAGCTGTGGCACAATGTGCTTGGGCTTCACTGGGAGAGGCCCCTTGTTGAGCATGAAAGCTGGTTTCCGTCTTCCTGCAAGGAGAGCTGGCTCCCTCATTCACCATATTTTCTGGGTCTGCTGGATCCAGCTCAAATCCGCCTCAACAGAGTCTGTCTCTGGGGAGCAAGCAGCCCTGGAGAAAGGTCAGTTAAAGATGCTCTTTGCCTCTGATTCCTGGGATCAGGTAGAGACAGGGATGCAGCCAAAGACCACAGCCCCCACACAACCTGATTGTGCAGCTAAGTAGCTTCCCACAAAGGGCCTTCCATAGGCAACAGCAGTACTTGCAGGAGGCTTCCTTGAGGCAAGAGCTGTGGGTGGAGGATATAGGTCACTTGCCTATAGAATGAGGTAGAAGTCCTACTTGCCAGGGCTAGAAAGGTGGGTGGCAGGAATGGTGCCTTCCAACATTCGAAGACTACATTTATCTCTCTGGCTCATTTTCCCCCTTTGTTATCACCTTTAGATAGGAGCAGCCTGAGACTAAAACTCAGAAAAGTGTTTTGCAGAAGGTAACCAGTAACATATTCCGTGTAGTGTAGTTTTTCTTTAAAACATATGATCCCAGCATCACTGATATCATTCGCTTTTGCGTAGTGAAGTGGGCCAAACATTTGCATGGCCCCTCTTGCAGTTCAAATAGGAGAGTTTTTCCCAGAAAGACAATGTTAAGAAATGGGACTCGAGGGAAGAGTGGACCACAAATCTTGATGATTTGGCATTAGTGACCTTATAATGGAGATAGAAACAAGCTGGCTACCTACTGTTACCTGGCAACAAGAAAGGGCCATATGAGACTAGAGAGAGGGCTTGGGGGATAAGAGCTCTGGCTGCTCTTCCTGAGCACCTGGGCTGGATTCCCAGCACTCACATTGCAGTTCATAACCCTCTGTAACCCCAGTTTGGAGAGATCTGTTGCCCTCTTCTGGTCTCTGAGGGTACCAGACATGCATGTAGTACACAGATATACATGTAGGTAAAACACCCATACACACAAAATAAAAAATAAAGAAGACATGAATAAATATATTTGAAGGACGGTGCTGTCCATGAGAACTGGACCCCACTGCACACGGAACCTGCCAGTATCGTGCATCTTCACTTTCCATCCTCCAGTGTGTCTCGTCCTTCAGCCACAGGGTTTATGGTATTTGTGTGAATACCATAACTGAGGCATGGGTGCATAAAAACATGTACCTGGGGACTGGGACATAGTTCAGAAATTCCTGGAGTCAGAAGGAGAAGGAATCAAATGTCTAATGGTGTTAATGCCTGAATCTTACTGGGTTACAGCGATTGTCACAGGAAACAAACAAACAAAAACCCCCAAAACCCATTCCCCTTTTGGTGAATTTTGCTTTATTTTTGTGGCAATGAAGATTGAACAAAGGGTCTGGAGCCTTTAAGTCAAGTGCTCTACCCCTGAAATTCATCCCAGTCCTTAGATGGTTTCTTAACAAATGTTTTTATTACTTTAGTTTTTGACAGTTTCATATATGTATGTAACAGATCTGTCCATACTCTCTGTTCCCAATCTCTTTTCTATTACCCCAAATCCCAGCTTCTTCCAATTAGTCCCCATCCTACTTTCTTACCTTTTTGTTCCCAGTTTGCTTTTAAGCCCACTGGGTTTAACCAGAGACACATCCATGGGCCTGATTCCAGGGCCATGGGCAACTCACAGTGACTACACCAATGAAGACAATGATTTTCCCTTCTTTAGCACCCTTAATTGTGAGTGGTTTTTTTGGGAGGAGCCTTCCCATCTCTAAGTGTTGTTAATGGGATAAATCTTGCACGGAAAACCACAGCTCCTGTGAGTTCACGGGTGCCACAGCCATATTATACCCATAACACAGCCCCTCCTCCATATAACATAATTCTTATATTGTCGTGTCCCACTTTTCTAGAATGTCCCCTGGGTCTTAAGGAGGATTATATGGGTGTATCATATAAGGCTGAACATATAATAGTTACTTGTTTTCTGCGCATTGACTGGCCATGTGTTTGCATTAACTAATATTTGCTACAAAGAAAAGAATCTCTGACCAAGGCTGAGAGCAGTACTACATACATACAAACATACATACATACATACACACATATATACACACATATTACATATGTGTATATATAAACACACATATAATTTATGCTTAATTATATATATGTATAGATATAAAATTTGACAATGCATTCACTTAGCAAAACAATGGTAGGTTCACCTTTGAGGCTATGTCATTCTTAGTCATTAACCTTTGACTTGGTCCACAGAATCAGTAATGAGCTTGTTCCTACAGAAAAGGTTTGAGAACAGAGAGACAGTTGGTTACCCTATAACACTGAACTACTGCTGCATCATTGAGAGTACCTTATATTGCAGCGTGCAGTATTCACAGCTATGTAAGGTTATTCCTAATTTTTCTCTCCTAGATCGCTCTGTACCAGCTTGTGGCACTGTGGAAGCTGGCCAACAGGAAGGAGGCTTCCAGTAAAGTTCCAGGTTGACTTCTCTGGATTTCATAATCAAGGTCTGTGGCGTCTTCAGCAAGAGGGTTTCACTGTCTGTTTCTCCTGGGGGGAGTGGGGACCAAGAGAAATGGAAGCAATCTGTGAGGTTTGGGGAGTCTTTGGAGTCTTCTCAGTTAAAGGGCAGTGCGCCACACCAGGTTTTGGCGCTCTTGTTTGATAACCAATGGATTCTTAACAGAATCCTTCATGGCGTCTTTTCATTGTTGTTGTTGACTACTGGAATCTAAGTAAGCAGTTCTTGGAATAGTTCAGGTTCCATATTCAACTTGGAAAAGATATGAGAAATGCCCGCGGGAAAGTATCCGAGCCCCTTATCTTGGGAGGACGCCAAGCATCAGTTAGAAGAGTGATATCATCTCTGACAGAAAATGTAAGCCTGGATAAAGAAAAATAGCAATGAGTTTTTCAGTGCTTGCAGAGTTGGCCCCTCATAATTACTTTTGTTACCCTGTAGAAAGTTGGTTACCCTGTCATTGAACATTTTTGTTAATTCATTTGAATAATTAATAAGCTTTAAAACCCAGCTAGGCTACCCACAGACCTTCTCTTCTCTCTCTGTTCCCCCAGATCTAATCTCCAAGGCTCACCCCTAGCTCTGCAGCAGAACACCAGGTGCAGCCTTTCAGGCTACCCTCTCACCCCCTCCCATGGCCTGGGGATCCCCTTCTAACCTCCCTCCCTCCTTTGTCACTTTTCCCCAGCCTCCAACTCCAGAAGGCCCTCCCGCTAACCCACAGGCCACAGGCAGGCTGCCCACAGAACGATTCTTTCACTGTTTCCCTAGTTCCAATCCCCAGTCTCGGTCCCAGTTCTGTGGCAGAGCACCTCTGCAGCCTTCCCTGTTCCCACCTCCTGTGGATCCCAGGGATCTTCCCCTCCTGCCTTCCTCCCCCAACTTGTTGCTTTCTCCTAGATCCCAGCTGAAGCAGGACCCCCTGCTAACCCAGGCATCTCTCCTCTCAGAGCAACTGGAGGCAGATTGATACCCTCCTGCTGATCCTGAGACCAGTTCCTCCAGTTTCATCCCAGCTCTGCAGCAGGAAGGAGGCTGTGTTCTCCCTTCCTTTCTGACCTATTCCTCAAGGAAACACAAATACCTTCTCTCCAACCTTTCTTTCCCCAGCTCATCCCAGTATCCTAGCCTCTAGCACCAAGGGACATTCCCTGTGAAGACGCTGCTGAGCAGGCCACACACAACCATCACAGGGAGGAAATAGAAACCAAACAACAAAACACCATCCAACAAAGACAAATCCAGAAAGCAGCACCTAGACCTATAATCACCCCAAACCCACATAACAACACAAACAATAACAGCCAGGATAATATGTCTCCATTAGAGCCCAGCTATCCTACATAGCAGGCCCTGAATATTCCAACATAGTTGAAGCATAAGAAAAAGACCTTAAAACTAACTAGATGAAGATGATAGAGGTCATTAAAGAGAAAATTAAGTCCCTTAAAGAAATCCAGGAAAACACAAATAAACAGTATAAGGAAATAAATAAATCCCACAAAGAAAGTCAAAAAACACAAACAAAAAAAATCCAAGAAACCGGACGTGGTGGCCCATGCCTTTAATCCCAGCACTCAGGAAGGAGAGGCAGGTAGATCTCTAAGTTCAAGGCCAGCCTGTTCTACAAAGTGAGTTCCAGGATATCCAGAGCTGTTACACAGAGAAACCCTCTCTCTCAAAAAAAAAAAATAAAATCTAAGAAAATACAAACAAGCAGTTGAAGAAAATGAATAAAACTGATCAAGAAATGACAATGAAAATAGAATTTAAAAAAAAAACAGAAACAGAGGGATTTTGGAAATGAAAACTTTAGGAATGTGAACAGGAACTCCAGAGAAAAGCTATACCAACAGAATACCAGAGATGGAAGAGAGGCTCTCAAGCACTGAAAATACAATTAAAGAAATGGATACATCAATAAGTAAAAAAAAAAATAAAAAATAAAAGAATGGAAAAAATATAAATGGATACATCTATCAAAGAAAGTGGTAAATCTAGAAATTCCCTGACACAAAACATTCAGAATATCTGGGACACTATGGAAAGATCAAACTCCTATAGCCTATCAGACTGCCATGAATTAAAGGTAGATATAAACAACAGAAACAACAGAAAGCTCACAAACTAATGGAAACTGAACAACTCCCTACTGAACGGAAAATGGGTGGGACCTCCATCTGTTAAGAAAAATTCTCTCCGCCAGCACACAGAAATGCAATCAGGCCAAATTAAACTGAATTAAAATGCCCATGTTTTATTAAATGCAGCACTCTCGGGTGACCAAGAAAACCAGGGAGCACATGCAAAACCCAGGACCATGTGTTCCTCCTCTGGGAGTCCACTTAAATATCCTGTGGGAGTCCTGGAGGGGTCAGGACCTGGCATGCTGGGATAAGGAGTCCAGACCAATGCAACTCCCAGGCCAAGGGGAGTTCAGACCAACACGACTCCCAGGCTTGGGGGGGGGGCTGGAATGGATGCCAGGAACTGGGGTGTTGCTCCCAACTTAACATCACCAAGAGTAATAGGAATAAACAAAGGAGAAGAATCCTAGCTCAAAGACCCAGAAAATATTTTCAACAGAATGGTAGAAGAAAATTTTCCTAGTCTAGAGAAGGAGATGCCCACAAAGTACAAGAAGCATACACAACACCAAATAGATTGGACTAGAAAAGATGTCCCCTCAACACATAATAATCAAAACATTAACCACATAGAACAAAGAAAGAATATTAAAGGCTGTGAGGAAAAAAGACCAAGTAACATATAAAGGCAGACCTATTAGAATTACACCTGACTTCTCAGTGAGGACTCTAAAAGACAAAAGGGCCTGGACAAATGTGCTACAGACAAAGAGACCAGCTCAGACTGATATACACAACAAAACTTCTAATCACTGTTGATGGAGAAAATAAGACATTCCATGATAAAACCAAATTTAAGCAAGATATATCTACAAAAACAGTCCTACAGAAGGTGCTAAAAGGAAAATTCCAACCTAAAGAAGTTAACTATACACATGAAAACAAAAGGAATAAATTATGACACACCAAGAAAATCAAAAGAAAGGAAAGACACATACATGCACTACCACCACCACTAGCAAAAACAATAACAAAAAATAAAAAACAACAGGAATCAATATCATTGGTCATTGATATCGCTCTATATCAATGGTTTCAATTCCCCAATAAAGACATAGACATGGATGCAGAAAACAGGATTCATCTTTCTGCTGTATCCAAGAAATATCAAATGTAAACATTACCTCAGGGTAAAGGATTGGAAAAAGATGTTCCAAGCAAATACACCAAAGAAGCAAGTTGGTGCAGCCATTTTAATATCTAACAAAATAAACTTCAAACCAAAAGTAACCAAAATAGATAGGGAAGGATACCACATATTCACTAAACAATAAAATCCATCAAGATGTTATCAATTCTTAACATGTATGGCCCAAACACAAAGGCACACGCTTTTGCAAAAGAAACACAACTACGGTTGTTGATCCCCACATGGAGACTTCAACAGCCCACTCTTACCAATGCATAGATCATCCAGTTAAAAACTAAACAGAAATACTGGCACAAACAGAAGTTATAAACCAAGTGAAACTAGCAGATATCTACGGAACATTTCACCCGAACACACAAAATTATACCTTCTTAGTACCTTCTGGAACTTTCTCCAAAATCAGCAACACTCTCAAACACAAAGCAAGGCTCAACAGATACAAGAAAATTGAGATAACTCCCTGTATCCTATCAGGCTTCCACGAATTAAAGCTAGATATGAACAACAAAAACAACAGAAAGCTTACAAACTAAAGGAAACTGAACAACTCCCTACTGAATGGAAAATGGGTCAAGACAGAAATAAAGAAATTAAAGACTTCCTAGAATTCAGTGAAAATGAATACACAGCATACCCAAACTTATGGGACACAATAGAAGTAGTGCTACGAGGCAAGTTCATAGCACTAGGCGCCTACATAAAAAACTGAAGAGATCTCATACCAGCAATTTAATTGCACACCTGAAATCTCTAGAACAAAATAAAGCAAGCACGCCTGAAGGAGTAGCTGTGGAGAATCAAACTGTGGGCTGAAATCAATAAAATAGAAGCAAACAGAACAATACAAGGAATCAATGTAACAAAGAGTTAGTTCTTTGAGAAATCAACAACAAACCTTTACCCAAACTAACTAAAAGGCAGATAGAGAATATCCAAGTTAACAGAGTCAGAAATGAAAAGTGGAACACAATACCAACATGGAGAAAATCCAGGGAATCATAAGAACCTACTTTAAAAGTCTGTACTCTGGGCCTGGAGAGATGGCTCAGTAGTTAAGAGCATTGGCTGCTCTTCCAGAGGTCCTGAGTTCAATCCCTAGCAACCATATGGTGGCTTACAACCATCTGTAATGAGATCTGGTGCCCTCTTATGATCTGCAGGGATACATGCAGGCAGAACACTATATACATAGTAAATAAATCATGAAAAAAAAGATAACCTGTACTCCACAAAACTGGAAAATCTAAAAGAAATGGATAATTTTCTCAATAAGTACCATTTACCAAAGTTAAACAAAATCATATAAACAATTTAAATAGATCTACAACACCTAGTGAAATAGAAATAGTCATTAAAGGACTCCCAACCAAAACAAACAAACAAACAAATCCAACAACAAAAAACCCAGGGCCAGATGGTTTTAGAACAGAACTCTACAGGACTTTAAAAGAAGAGTTAATATCAATACTCCTCAAATTATTCCACAAAAGAGAAACAGAAGGTACATTGCCTAATTCATTTTATAAGACCACAGATACCCAAACTACATAAAGACTCAACAAAGAAAGCAAATTACAGACCAATTTCTCTTATGAATATAGACACAAAAATAGTCAATAAAATATGGTGTAGGAGGTCCTTCTGTATTTGTGTTTCTTTCATTGAGTATTAAAGAAACTGCCTTGGCCTAGTTGATAGGGTGGAACTCAGGTAGGTGGGAAAGACAGAATAGAATTCTGGGAATATGGGCAGTGTGGCAGATGCCATGAATCTCCTGCCTGAAACGGACATAGGTTAGAATCTTGCCAGTAAGCCACAATCACATGGTGATACAAAGATTTAATAGAAATGGGTTAATCAAGATGTGAGAGTTAGCCAATAAGAGTCTAGGTATAATGGGCCAGGCAGTAATTTAGTTAATACAATTTCTGTGTGGTTATTTTGGGGGATAAGCAAGCCAGGCAGTGGTTCGCAGTCCACTCACTCATACAACAAAAATACTAGCAAACTGAATTCAAAAACACACCAAAAATCTACCATGATCAGGTAGGCTTCATACCAGAGATTCAGGAGTGGTTCAATATATGAAAATCAGTAAATTTAATCTACCACATAAACAAATTGAAGGGGAAAAATACACGATAACCTCATTAGAAGCAGAAAAGGCCTTTGACAAAATCCAACACCCCTTTATGATAAATGTCCTGGAAAGATTAGGAATATAAGGAACATACATAAAAACAATAAAGGTAATTTAGCCTATATATTGGAAACAGAGACTGCACTTTCATTTCCTGACTTCCCAGACCCAAATAATCACACAGAAACTATATTAATTACAACACTGTTTGGCCAACTGCTCAAGCATATTCATAGTTAACTCTTATATCTTAAATTGACTCATTTCTATTAGTCTATGCATTGCCACGTGGCTATGATGTTATCTCATTTTCTACATGTCTTGTTTCCTTGGTGGCTGGTGGCTGTTTGACTCTATCTACTCTCTCTATATATCTCTGTTTGTATTTCCCATCTGGCTTTACTCTGCTAAGCCATTAGCCAAAACACTTTTATTTATCAACCAAAAAAGGTAAAATATATGCAGAAAAACATCCCACATCATCTCTCCTTTTCTGTCTAATTAAAAAGAAAGGCTTTAACATAGTAAAATCACACACACATAATAGTTATCAAGAGAGAATTATAGTTATAATATTCAGTTCATTAACATTTGTCAGATTAAGGAAAACACTATCATCTATCCTATCTTTGTGAGTCTAAATTTTTGTATCTAATTAATCTTTTATCATAACTAAGAAAAACTATAACTATCTAGTCTTCAACTCCATCAAAGAACCCAGAAGGATATAATATTGCCTTAGTAAATAAAAAGTACATTGTAAGCAATGTCCAAAGTTCTAGAAATGACAGAGACATCTTGATGTCTGGACAGTAACCTACACTTCTATTGCAATGGTGGGGCATCCATCTTCAACCTATAAGCCCATAATATCTGGCAGACTTTTCAGTGAAGCAGGAAATTTGAAGATCTGTTTTGCCTTGTACTGGCAAAGTTTGTCAGTTGTTTTTTTCTGTATCCTTCAGAATTTCTGGCAGTTTTTTCTATGAAGCAGGAACCCTGAAGGACCATCCTATTTTCTGGAAAGTTTAGCAGTCACTTTTCTGTGGGTTTTGAATGTCCAGTTCATATAGCATAGCACCAAACACTCCAGGAAAGAGCAGTTTCTTGCCCAAATGACTACCCTTGTCACACTGAAGGTAAATTCCATCACGAGTTTCTTAGATGCCCATCAACTTCTCTGAAATAAATGGTGCTGCCAGAAGCAGACATGTATCACTGATGAGAAAAGTTTAAGTTCTTAAAACATTTTAAATGCCATATACTGTAAATCTTTGAAAGGGTTGAAGAACAGATATCCATTTGAAATATATCTCTGTACATTTAGAAAACCTAACTAACATGTCTACAAGTTTGACTATTGTAAGTGAATATATATTAATGTATAATTTCAAATTGTACATTACATTTTTAAATGAGCTGTATAAACATAATACCTTAAACAAGAGAAGAAATACATACACACAGTGTAACAAAATTGATCTTAAATTTGTATCAATAGACCACAATTCATACAAATGCAAAGTACCTATCTCTATGTCATCTCTCCCTTTAAATGAAAGCAAACATCTATAAACAATCATTTTGGGAATTTGGGTGTAGTTTTCTCCAAATGGCTTCCTGCTGTTTGTTGGGTGAAGTATTTTTTAGGATTCTCAGAGACCTTTCATGGTCTTATTCGATCAAACCACATTAACCTGGAAGGAATCCATAGGTTCTTATCTTCTGTAGAAACAAAAGCAGAATCTCTTTTCCAAACAACATATTTTTAGACTCAAATTTTGAAGCCAAGATACCTTTAAAATATCTATGTTGGTTTTAGCAGCCCATACAATGAAATGTCTCTTAACTCATTCACAGTCAAAAAATCAAAGAAAACACAATAATATACATAATCCAGACTCTATGTATTTTTCGATCTTTACATCGCTTATTTTTCTTTACTCCTTAAATCTGACTGTATTCTGTTTCTTTAAAGACTTTGTTTTATTTTTTAAAACTTTTTTGTTGTAATAGGAGCAGCGGGCTACTTCCTGCCACCCGGCTAGCTTTATACCCGAAATAATTACATGGAAACTGTATTCTTTTAAACACTGTCTGGCCCATTAGTTCCAGCCTTTTATTGGCTAGCTCTTACATATTGACCTAACCCATTTCTAATATCCCTGTAACATGACGAGGTGTCTTACCAGGGAAGATCTTAACCTGCATCTGTGTCTGGTAGGAGAATTATGGCAATTCCTTGACTCAGCTTCTTTCTCCCAGCATTCTGTTCTGTTTACTCCGCCTATCTAAATTCTACCCTATCAGAGGGCCAAGCAGTTTTCTTTATTACTTAACCAATGAAAGCAACAGATAAGATACAACACCCACCTCCATCACTTTTTACTTTTTTATAGTTATCTATATTCTTTCTTTTTTTTTCTCTCAAGCCTCTGTACATTTTAAAAATACTCTATGACCTGTTCAGAGGTATATTTCTGTCTGAATCTGTCTTTATTGCATATCTGTAATTATTTTTTGACCAAGAGTGCTTCAAAATGATAAGCAGTATGGTTAGGGCAGCCTTGGATGCTGGCTCTACCTCTCTCAGCCTTCTAATATGGCAGAGGTAGTTCACTGCCAGCTCTGGGATTGCTGGGAGGGAGCCATGCTTGCCACCTCAACTCTTGGAAGCAGTTGATCCATGTTGCCACCAAATAACTTGCAGAATGCTGTCCACAAACCCCATTTAAGTGCTTGGCCTCCTGAAAGAGCCAGAACTGTTCCTTCAAATAGCACGTATAGTAAGAGGAGTGGGGTGCATCCTGCCAGGCTTCTGGCTGCCTGGATAGCTTACACCCAATATAATTGCATGGAAACTGTATTTCATTTAAACACCGCCTGGCCCATTATATCTAGCCTCTTATTGGCTAACTCTCACATATTAGTTTAACCCATCTCCATTAATGTGTATTGCCACTTGATTGTGGCTTACTGGCATGAGTCTAACCAGCATCTGTCTCGAAGAGGAAAGTCATGGCATCTGCCATATTGCCTTCTTCCCAGCATTCTGTTCTGTATACTCCACCCACCTACGTGCTGACCTATCAGAAGACCAAGGCAGTTTTCTTTATTCAACCAATGAAAGCAACACATAGAAGATCCTCCAACACCATCAAGATCAGAAATACATATACATATAACAAAATTGACTTTAAATTTATATGAATAAGGCAAAATTTATACCAACGCAAACTATTCATATTTATATCATATCCCCTTTTAAATGTAAAAGAACATTTATAAACAATATTTAGGAAAATGGGAGCAGTTTTTTCTCTCCGAACTGCTTCCTGCTGTATGGAGGCGCTGTTATTAGGTCTTTCATGGTATAATCTGTGTGTTAGATTTATCTCAGTTGGCAATTGAGTGAAATAATTTTCTTTTTTTAAAAAATATTTATTTATTTATTTATTATGTATACAATATTCTGTCTGTATGCCTGAAGGCCAGAAGAGGGTGCCAGACCTCTTTACAGATGGTTGTGAGCCACCACGTGGTTGCTGGGAATTGAACTCAGGACCTTTGGAAGAGCAGGCAATGCTCTTAACCACTGAGCCATCTCTCCAGCCCCAAAATAATTTTCTGAACATGTTCACAGCAACCTTTCAGGAGGGCATGGTCTAATATACCATATAGGGATAGAAGCAATCCACGGGGTCTCATGTTCTGTGAAAACAAAAGAAGAACCTCTTTTCCAAAGCATCATATCCTTAGATCCAAATTCTGAAGTCAAGATATTTTTATAATACACATCTTGGATTAGCTTAGCAGACCACACAATGAATTGTCTCTCTGTATTTAGCTCCTTCACAGTCAAAAAATTGAAAGAAAATACAATAATATACAAAATCCCAACTCTCTGTAATTTTCCATTTTTACATGGCTTATTTTTCTTTATTTCTTTTAATCTATAACTATCTGAATTCTGTCTCTTTAAAGACTTTACCCTTTTATAAAGCATTAACTTTTTTCTCTATATTCTTTTTCTTCTCTCTCCCAAGCCTACGTATGTCTAACACTATGACCCATTTAGAGGTCTTTTATGTCTGAATCTGTCCTATTGTGAATCTGTAATTCTTTACTGTCCAGGAGCACTTCTTAAAATGATAAGCACTTCTTAAAAACTTAAGATGCGCCATGGAGAGGTAATACGATACTGCCTATTTTCTGCCCAGTCTAAACCTCAACTGTGCTGTTATTATGATAATTATGATAGTTCCTGTCTGAGGTCAGCACAGTTCAGCATGGGGGAGCCACTCCTGCCTCAGAGCCATTTGGTGCCCCTGAGCCGTGCATAATTCCAGGTACTCAGTGAGTCCACATTGCCATCAAGCAAGTCATAGATAGCATTTTACCCACAAAACCCCATTCAAATGTTCTGTCTCTACAGGAGCTAGAGGTCTTACTGGGGGCACAGCCCAGAAACTGGTATTTCAAAACTGCCACTTTTTAGTAGACCTGATCCCGCTGCCTACTCAGGCAGGAAGAGCTAAGCCATGGGCATAATTTCATATACGTTCCTCTTGACTGTGAGTGGGCACACAAACATCCGGGCCCAGAAATGCTCTATAGCAAGAGAGATTGCACTGTGGCAGTGCCCAGGAAGCCATGCTTTAAAATGGCATGACTTTTTTTTCATGTTATGGCTGTTGAGTCAGGAAATTTTCTCTGTGGCACGCTACCAACAAATAGCAAAATGCTGTGTTAAACTCTCTCCTTTTTAAGCCCTCAGGTTAGTGGATTTAGTACATCATGTTGGAGCACCACTCTGTAGTAAGAGGATCTGACTGCATCGGCCCAACTCCCAGCCGCCTGGCTAGCTTACATCCGAAATAATTACATGGAAACTGTATTCATTTAAACACTGCCTAGCCCATTATATCTAGCTCTTACTGGCTAACTTTCACATATTAATTTAACCCATCTCCATTAATGTGTATTGCCACTTGACTGTGGCTTACTGGCATGAGTCTAAGCAGCATCTCTCTTGGAGAGGAGAGCCATGGCATCTGCCACATTGCCTTCTTCCCAGAATTCTGTTCTGTCTACTCCGCCTACCTAAGTGCTGCCCTATCAGAAGGCCAAAGCAGTTTTCTTTATTCAACCAGTGAAAGCAGCACATAGAAGACCCTTCTACACCAATCATGAACTAGGAAGCCTCCTTAAAGGAGCTGCACAGCTTTTGCTGCCACCTTTGAATCAGGAAGCCTTCTCTTAAAGCAAATCTGAAAAAGTATGGATACGAAGAAATCATGCTTAACTCTGTTATTTTGTGTCTAGAATTCCTTCCCAAGCTTTCTCCATTTTTATGTGGATGTTATCGTCTCAAATTGGTGTGGCATTTTTTAGATGGAGACTGCTCTTGCATTTCCTGGCTGCCCAGACCCTAATAATAATGCAGAAATTGTATTAATTACAACACTATCTGGCCAATAGCTTAGGCATATTCTAGCTAACTCTTACATCTCAAATTGAAGTCGTAAGTCGCAAACAATGCCACACCAGTTTGGAATTATGATTAATAGGGTGATATTTATTTAAAGGGGAAAAACCTTACAGATAACCGTCCCAGACAACAGCCCTCTGTGCAATCAGGAAGGAGTCTAGTCGCTGGCAGAGCAGGAAGTGAAGAGAGCGAGAAGGGAAGTAGCCACTTTTTTAAAGGGAGAGAGACCATGCCCCAATGGGCTCATATCTCAGAGGCTATAGGCTGGAGGAGCTGAAGGACCTCCTGTAACACCTCCCCCTTTTGTTTAAGTAAGAGAGTTATAAACCTACTATGAAATTATATACAATAAGTACAAATATCCTATTCTAACTAGCTTAGGTCTTGTATAATAAATAACT
>NW_004949097.1:1880108-1881815 GCF_000317375.1 Microtus ochrogaster
AAAACTGCCATATTACCTATTATCCAGCAGGTGGCGCTGTTGCCAAGTCGCGACGAAAACAGGGTCCTGTTTCAGAGTCTGCCTAGTATTTGTTAAAAACTGGGAAATGCAAGTTGCACAAAAAAGTAAATATAATTAAATCAATTCCGTACATGGAACCATAAACCCAGAATCCAGGGGTAGAGAAGAGTAATCCGGAAGCCATGTATGCCTCCACGTGACAGAGTCACCCCAAGGGGTTGGAGCTTTTGGCTCTGGTTCGCCGCTTAAGAGCTGCGCTTGCAAGGGAGATTTGAAAATGACTCATAAAAGTGCAAACCACGCGGGCAGAGACTACGGGGGCCTGTGGAGTTTAAATCCACGTGGAGAGGCAAACGATAGGGTATGTGCAGACTTGAAGTCAATCTCAGGTGTCTAAAAGAAAAATATAAAGAACTGCAGCAAGAAAAGCCAGTGTGTGATAATTTATATTAAACTGCTGGCTCCACGCACAAGGCACACACCGCAAGGCACAGGCCGAGGCTGAGGAAGGGAGGGATCGCGCCAATCCGAACTCGCGGCCAGCAGCTGAGCAGGGGAAGGAGAGGTCCTAAAACCAAACATTGGGTGCCAGGTGAAGGCATAAGTCACAAACAATCCTGTTGAAATAGGGGCGGCGGGGCTGTATCCCAGGCACCTGGCCGCCCGCACAGCTAACTTTACCCGAAATAATTACACGGAAACTGTATTCTTTTAAACACCGCTTGGCCCATGAGCTCTAGCCTCTTATTGGCTAGCTCTTACATATTGATCTAACCCATTTCTCATAATCTATGTAGCCCATGAGCTGGCTTACCAGGAAAGATCATAACCTGCGTCCGCCTGGAGTGGGAGAATCATGGCGACTCCCTGATTCAGCTTCTTTCTCCCATCATTCTGCTCTGTTTTCTCCGCCTACCTAAGGGTTGGCCTATCAAATGGGTCTAGGCAGTTTATTTATTAATAAGAACTCACTCCCACATCACAATCCCACAGCATTTTGGAATTATGATTAATAAGGTTGTATTTATTTAAAGGGGCAAAAACTTACAGATCACCGTCCCAGACAACAGCCTTCTGCGCAATCAGGAAGGAGTCTAGTCGCCGGAAGCGGAGCAGGAATTAAGAGAGAGCAAGGAGGGAAGACGCCACTTTTTTTAAAGAGAGAGACCATGCCCCAATGGGCTGGTATCTCAGCGGCTATTGGCTGGAGGAGCGGAAGGACCTCCCGCAACAGGTAGGGAGAGAGTGGACATCCTTGTCGTGTTCCTGATTTTAGTGGGATGGATTTGAGTTTTTCTCTGGTTAATTTAATGTTAGCTGTCGGCTTGCTGTAAATAGCTTTTATTATATTTAGGTATGACCCTTGTATCCCTAATCTCTCCAAGACAAAGGGGTGTTGAATTTTGTCAATTGCTTTTTCAGCATATAATGAAATGATCATATGGTTTTTTTCTTTCAGTTTATTTATATGGTGGATTACATTGATAAATTTGCGTATGTTGAACCAGCCCTGCATCTCTGGGATTAAGCCTACTTGATCATGATGGATAATTTTTCTAATGTGTTCTTGGATTCGGTTTGCCAGTATTTTATTGAGAATTTTTGTGTCAATATTCATGAGTGAGATAGGCCTGTAATTCCCTTTCTTGGTTGGGTCTTTGTATGGTTTTGGTATCAGGATAACTG
>NW_004949097.1:1882140-1883170 GCF_000317375.1 Microtus ochrogaster
CCTTTTCATTTCTGATCTTATTTATTTGCATGTTCTCTCTCTGTCATTTAATTAGTTTGGATAGGGGTTTGTCGATCTTGTTGATTTTCTTCAAGAACCAACTTTTTGTTTCATTGATTCTTTGGACTGTTTTCTGTGTTTCTATTTTGTTGATTTCCACCCTCAGTTTGATTATTTCCAGCCATCTATGCCTCCTGGGTGCGTCTGCTTCTTTTTTTTTCTAGAGCTTTCAGTTGTGCTGTTAAGTCCCCAATGTATGTTTTCTGTGTTTTCTTTAAGTGGGTACTTAGTGCTATGAACTTTCCTCTTAGCACTGCTTTCATCGTGTCCCATAGGTTTGAGTATGTTGTCTGTTTATTTTCATTAAATTCAAGGAAGGTTTTAATTTCTTTCTTAATTTCTTTCTTGACCCAGGTGTGGTTCAGTAGTTGACTGTTCAGTTTCCATGAGTTTGTCGGCTTTCTGAGCATAGCATTGTTGTTGCCTTCTAACTTTAGTCCGTGGTGATCTGATAAGACACAGGTGGACACAAATTTTTTTGTATCTGTGGAGGTTTCCTTTGTTTTTGAGTATGTGGTCAATTTTCGAGGAGGTTCCATGAGGTGCAGAGAAGAAGGTATATTCTTTCCTATTTGGGTGGAATGTTGTATAGATATCTGTTAAGTCCATTTGCTTCATTACCTCCAATAATTTTCTTAACTCTCTATTAGGTTTCTGTCTGATTGACCTGTCCATTGGAGAAAGAGGTGTGTTGAAGTCTTCTACTTCTAGTGTGTGTGGTTTGATGTCTGCCTTGAGTTCTAGTAATATTTCTTTTGCATAAGTGGGTGCTTTTATATTAGGGGCGTAGATATTCAGGATTGAGACTTCATCCTGATGAATTATTCCTTTTATGAGTATAAAGTGTCCATCTCAATCTCTTCTGATTGACTTTAGTTTGAAGTCAGTTTTGTTAGAAATTAGTATGGCCACACCTGCTTTTTACTTAGGACCATTTGCTTGAAACACCTTTTCCTAACTCTGAGTAGAT
>NW_004949097.1:1883943-1934174 GCF_000317375.1 Microtus ochrogaster
TTTGCTGTTTTCTTTGATCAGAGCGTTTATTTTCTCTATGGTGTCCTCAGAATCTGAGATTCTTTCTTCTATCTCTTGTATTCTATTGATTATGCTTGTTTCTGTAGTCTCTGCTCGTTGACATAGATTTTCCATATCCAGCTGGTCCTCAGTTTGTGCTTTCTTCCTTGCTTCCATTTCAGTTTTCAATTCTTGAACTGTTTCCATTACCTGTTTGATCGTTTTTTTCTTGGTTTCCCAGGGTATCATGTAAGTATTTACTCATTTCTTCAAACTTTTTGTTATACTTCTTATCCATTTCTTTAAGGGTGTTTTTTACATGTTGTTTAAGGGACTCTATTACTTTCATAAAGTCAATTTTTTCCACTTCTTCTGTGTTAGGGTGTTCAAGTCCTTCTGTTGTAAGATCATTGGGTTCTGGTGTTTTCATGTTGTTTTTCAGATTGTTGGATGAATTCTTGCCTTGGCTCCTGACCATCTCCTCCTATCGATGCTATTTAATGGATCTTTAAAACCCAATCAGGTTTCCCTGCTGGCCAGGGGCTCTGCTTACAAAATGCCCTCGCTCTGTTTCCTGGCTCCTGCCGCGGGCCAAGATCCCTCTCACCACTCAAAGGGGTCTTCAGGAACAGGACCAGGCTCCTCATTCGCCAGGGACCTCGACAATAAAAGGCCTACCTTTTTGATTTAATTGTAGTGGGGCAATCTGCTCTTGGTATTGTGCGCCCGTCCCCGGCGCTTGCATCTCTGCTCCGCGCTGCTCCCCGCCGCTTGTGCCTCTTAATTATGAATCTTCAGCCTTTGCTTAGGCTGCTTGTTTCTAGCTAGCTTTTTAAAACTTAAATTAATCTATTTCTATTGCTACCCTGAGACTCATTTATCTCTAATCTATATACTGTCCATCCCTCTTTCCTGCTTCTCCCCTGCCTGACTGTGCACTGACAGTCTGGTTATGAGTTGGCTGGCCCCTGGCTGGTTGATTGGTTCCCTTTTCTCTCTGCCTTTCTGCCCTGCCTATTCCTCTCCTGTATAACTATTGGCCATTCGGCTTTTTATTAGACCAATCAGATATCTTAGGCAGGCAAGGTAAAACAGCAGCACATCTTTATATAGGTAAACAAATATTCTGTTCCACAACAAGCAAATTGTTGAGTGATCTATTACCCTTTGGTGATTGTACAAGGATGGTATCTTTCCAACAAGGGATGGAGGAGGGAGCATGTGACCCCCTGTTCTATTTTGTGTCAGATTTTTTTCCACAAATATGCCAACTTTAGTAGACATTATTTTATATTTATAAAGTGTCTTTTTCAAGAGCCTCAAATGCTTTACAGACACTGTCTCTAATTAATTGCCACAACAACCCTGTGAGGTAGATATCACTCCTGTTTTACAAAAGAGGGATTCTAAGATGCGATGTGTTCTGTAGTCTAGAAACAGACAGCCAATGCCACCTCCAGCCCCAGTCCTCTTCCATCTTACTTCCATATTACTCACTTCCTCTGTTAGCTGCCAAATCTTTCCCTTCCCTTTTGTATCTTGTGGCGATTCTATCAAGACCTTGCTGCTTCTCTTTTCTGCAGCACCATCCATGTCCTGACTTACCTCAGAAGCATCATCCCTCCTTACCTTCCTCCCTTACTCCTTACTCTAGCCAATGAGATGTGAGCAGAAGTGAGCTGCACTCTCTTTTCTGTTACTCCTCTGTTACTCAAGTATGTTCTTGTAGAGAGTGGAGACTGAAGCAGTGGATCCCTAAGTAGTTTATCAGGAACCCTGTCAGTATTACCGGAGTGAAGGGAGACTGTTAAGTTTAAAAATTTGTTTATTTTGTTATTTAGTACAAGCTCACTATTATACCCAGTCTTTTCTTCCTCTAGTTCTCTCACAGTAATTTTAAATCTTTTACCAGGTTATCCTCCTGTAAAATGTCACCAGCACATCACCATTACCTATAAATACAGCCCTGAATTGGGTTTCAAGAGAATACAAACTTTCCCCTTCAAATTCTTCTCTCCCATTTCTCACTATATTTGTGGTCTAGTGAAATGTGGAAATTTCACCACTGCCTTCAAGTGACCATGAGTTGACTTAGAATGTTATCTTGTTACACTGATCAAATCAAGTTGAAATTCAACTCTCCATTAAAGCACAGGTCCAAAAGATAAAACCTTCCTGACTAGACAAGTAGGTAATGCTTTCCCCCCCCCCTGGGATTTCTTAACAAGATTTATTTTATCTTTAGTGCCACTTCCTATCCTATAATGTGGTTATTTGTGTTTGTAGTTCATTTCTATTCGACTATAAGCCAGAATATATATAAGCCAGACTTAAGGCAGATTCCACTATTATTTCCTATGGTCTTCTCTACAGTATCAAGCCATGAAGTGGCTAAATAAATAATTCATGAATTAAATATTACTCTTCAGGGGAGAACCATGGAGTTCTCTTTTAAATTCCAAAGGATCACAGTTCAGTAAATGACTAGAAATACCACCTGTGAAGTGAGCATGCCTGTTCTGGTGAGCCTCCGTCTTTGTTGGGAGATTTTTGTAAAACAACCCTTTAGTGAGGCAACAAAGAAAGCTTGGCTTCCAAGAGGGTCTGCCTAGATGTTATGCTGGTGGTAGATTAAGCATCTCTACTCCAAGAATACGCTAAAGACAGGAGAAAAGCCAAATGCAGTCAAGGGGACTTATTAAAAGTCCCAAAGATCTTTGAATGAGGAATCAGTAACTGTGGGGTTCAGAGGGACCCAGTGAATTGAAGAAAACTTCTCAAAATACCATTAGGCACTAAGGCCTTGTAGCTAGTTTGTCACAGGAAAGAGAAAGCAAGACTTGGGAAATACTAGATGGAAAAGACACCAGAGAACAGCCAAATAACCAAAAGGAAACAGCTCAAGTCATTGGTTCTCAACCTTCCTAACACTGCGAATCTTTAATATAGCTTTTCACATTGCAGTGACTCCCAAGTGTAAAGTTATTTTTGTTGCTACTTTATAGCTGTAGTTTTGCTAATGTTATGAATTGTAATGTAAATATCTGATATGTAGGTTATCTAATATTTGATCCATGCAAAAAGATTGTTCAGTCCTCAAAAGGGGTCACGGCCCACAAGTTGAGAACCTATGCCTATGGTTATTGAGGAAAGAGTCAGCCTACTGACAGATCATTTCACATATCAAAACCCAGCAAGAGAGAAATAAGAGGGAATTGGTAGAGAAAGTAAGGGAGGTGTAGGTGGATGAGGCTTCTTCTTTGTCCCAGCCACTTAACCCCAAGATAATCACATAGAAACTGTATTAATTAAATCACTGCGTGGCCTATTAGCTCTAGCTTTTTATTGACTAACTCTTACACATATTAATTAAACCCATTTCTATTAATCTGTGTAGCACCATGTGGCTGTGGCTTACCAGCTAAAATTTTGGCATTTGTCTCCAGCAGGTCTACATGGTGTCTCTCTGACTGTGCCTCCTTTCTCCCAGCATTCAGTTTAGTCTAGCTCTGTTCCCCTATAGCTCTGCTATTGGCCCAAAGCAGTTCCTTTATTAACCAATGATATTCACAGCATACAGAGGGGAATCCCACATCTGGGAGGGAGAAAGGGATGGAGGAAGGAAAAGAAAGAGAAAGAGACAGACAGAAAGTTTTATACTCGACACAGTTGAGGTGAAAACTTTGTAGTGAAGAATTGATTCCTTCAGATACCCCCAAGTGTTTTGAAATAACTGTCTACACCAAACCCTGGAGAAGTGATGCCGGGAATTCCAGGCTCCTACCTTCTAGAAAGATATGTACAAATATAAGGCCCCATAGGGGAGAAGTTGGTGGTAGAGACCTCTGAGCTTTCCAGAGCACATCACGGAGGATGTGCTTGTCTGTTGCTGATGCTTCAACCATGGCTACATTCCTTTATCATGTTGCCTCCATCAGAGCTGTAAAATAGCAGATGGCATGGAGCTAAAAGGTACTAGTTGTTCACTAGAGTCGTGGAGCATCAGAACTGCCCATGGTTTAGATTAGCTCACTCAGTGCGTTTAAAGACGAAGAAACAGTCCTGAGTTCCTTGCTCGTGCTCTCTCTCCTTTTGCTCCTGATTTGGACCTTGGGATTTCAGTCCGGTGCCCCAATGTGGGTCTCT
This sequence comes from Microtus ochrogaster, assembly GCF_000317375.1. Classification (NCBI taxonomy): domain Eukaryota; kingdom Metazoa; phylum Chordata; class Mammalia; order Rodentia; family Cricetidae; genus Microtus; species Microtus ochrogaster. The sequence goes on from NW_004949097.1 coordinate 1,888,090, forward strand.
GTCTCTGTCTCTTTTCATCGCCTGATGAAGGTTAATATCCAGGAGGATGCCTATATGTTTTTCTTTGGCTTCACCTTCTTATTTAGCTTTCTAGGATCACAAATTATAGGCTCAATGTCCTTTATTTATGGCTAGAAACCAATTATGAGTGAGTAGATCCCATGTTCCTCTTTTTGGGTCTGACTTATCTCACTCAGGATAGTGTTTTCTATTTCCATCCATTTGCATGCAAAATTCAAGAAGTCATTGTTTTTTACTGCTGAGTAGTGGGTGCACCCACACACTGAGACAATGGGGATGTTCTGTCAGGAATTCACCAAGGCCAGCTGGACTGGGTCTGAAAAAGCATGGGATAAAGCCGGACTAGCTGAACATAGTGGACAATGAAGACTACTGAGAACTCAAGAACAATGGCAATGGGTTTTGATCTTACTGCAAGTACTGGCTTTGGGGGAGCCTAGGCAGTTTGGATGCTCACCTTACTAGACCTGGATGGAGGTGGGTGGTCCTTGGACTTCACACAGGGCAGGGAACCCTGATTGCTCTTCAGGCTGACGAGGGAGGGGGACTTGATTGGGGAAGGGGGAGGGAAATGGGAGGCGGTGGCGGGGAGGAGGCAGAAATCTTAAATAAATAAATAAATATAAGCAATAAAAAAAAAAAGATGAAGAAACAGTTGTTGCAGATCCCTAACCTGGTGAAGCCTTCCCTTTGATATTTTAAATGCACAGCAGTACTCTGTCCTGACGAAGACAATCAGACTATTTATGATGTTTGTGAAATTTAAATCAGGAAGCAACAAATGTGAGCATTGCTTTTGTTCTGCTTTAGCATTTTTAGTCTTTTGTTTGTTTTGAATTTTACTTTTGTGTTTTTCTTTTCTTTGAGAGAGAGGAGACAGACAGACAGAAGGAAACAGAGAGCAAAGTTGGTTGGGTGAATAGGGCAATGGGACATGGGAGGAATGGGGGAGGAAAGATAGTGTACAAAATATATTGTATAAAAATAATAAAAAACAGAAAGAGAATAGAAGCTAAACATTTCCTGAATAGATAAACAAAACAAAATAGAAGTGATAAGAATATAAAATATGGAGACTGGAAAGATAGCTCACTGGTTAAGAGTATTTGTTCTTGCAGAGAACCTGAGTTCACTTCCTAGCATCCACTTGGTGGTCCACAACCACCCACAACTCAAGTTCCAGGAATTTGAAGCCCTCTTCATACCTCCTCAGGCAACAGGCATGCATGTAGTATATAAACATACATACAAGCAAAATACATACTCGTACATATAAAATAAATAAATGTATCTTAAAAACAAAGAATAGATAACCAAATCTAGCATGTCATAAATTATGTACTAGGAAAAATTCTGCTAAATACATTGGTGGCACCATGCATTAGCACATTGACTTGAACATTTTTATTACACTCACTTTGTGTGTATGCGCGCGCGTGCGTGTGTATGAGGTCAGAAGGTAAATTGTTGGAGTTAGTTATTTTCTTACACCGTGTTGGATCCAGGAATTGAACTTAGGTCAGTAGGCTTAGCACTTTTATCCACTAAGCTGTCTCACTGGCCCAATTGAATTTTTATTCAAAGCTTTAAAAAACCTCAAATTTTTTTTGTGTTTATTTAAACATAATATCTTATGGTATCCATCTGCATGCATCAAAAAATCAGAGTTCCAAACTCTGCTACAGATAGAGAATTTTCTTAAGTTGTTTTCAACTCCGAATTATCAACATCTGTGTTTTTGTACATAATGCCAATTTCTGTGCCATTGGGAGCATCAAGATGTGGAATTTCTTGAACAATTTCCTCTGGGATTTTCTCTCAAACTGTTAACATCTTTATGCAAACTTATAAGATGGTGTTTTCTTGCTGGTATGTCAGGTTTTTTGTATGGATCTGTGGACGACACAGCAGAGCTTGTCTTCTATCAGGGACCTCCCTGCGTTGTGCCTCACAGCCCCTGCTCCAGCACCAAACATTTGCCCCAATGTCATCCATTTGCAGCAGCACTGTTGAGTCTCTGTGTCTTTCTGTACAAACCCAAGAGCTTTCCATTTCAAAGCCAAGTCGCAACCTGGTCTTTGGAAAGACATTCAGAGGACATTTAGATTTAACAGTGTAGCCAGGAGAATAAATAACAAGTAACCAACTGAAGGGGTGGAGCCATCACCAAGAATTCAGTGTGAAACAGTGATAACCAGGTCAATGGTTCCCAGGTGAGGAAAATGCATCTTGTTTTCAGGCATTAGGAGATGTCAGCGGGGAAGACCCAGTCTTAAAACTGATGAACCACAGGACTTTGGATTCCTGTGGTGGCTCTTAACCAAACTTATCTGTCTTGTGTAATATAAACAGAAAATTCCTTTGTCATGAATTCTGTAATACAAAGAATGCCTCTTGTTTCCAGAAGTAATGTTCTGTGATGTGAAGTCATTTGTTAGGTTTTGGAGATAAAGTACCTGGGTTTAGCTGAGAGAAACGAACGTACAACAGCTTCTTACATTTGTCATCAAACACCAGAGATTTTCTTAAAGCAGTAGGAAGGGCTGCAGTTCTTGGCGTGTTGTACTCAAAGGGAGATGAAGTAGTTGCTTTCCTCGTTTTTGTGACCCTATGCATGACAAGACGTACCAATCAAGGGAGGTTTCTCTTGGCTCACATGTTGAGAGTGTCCACCCTGGTGAGGAAGGCATGGTGCTGAGAAGGGAGAGAGCTGCAGTGTTAGGAGCGGGATGCAGTTGCTTACACATAGTCTGCAAGTAGGAAAATTCAGGATGGTGCTCCTATGTTTTTTAGATAGTGCTACCTTTATTCAGGGATTGTGATCCCATATTCAGGTAGGCTGTCCCTCCTTGGACAAGTCTCCCTGGAGACTCTATTTAAAGACACCCTTATATGTTCCCTAGGTGACCCCAAATCCAGTCAAGTGACATAAAAAGATTAAAAAAAATCACAGGTGACCTCTACTGTCTCCCAAATCTAGATATCTTTTATTAACTTATTTAGTCTCATGTTTTAGATATATCTATCATCTACAACTATGTTTGATTATTATATATTCCAGATGATGATGAAATAAAATTGACCCCAAATTCTGACCATGTTGAGTTTCTGTTAGAGCTGGGGAAGACAATTAACACACAAGTTCACTTAGCACCATGATAAGTATGACCCAGTTCTAGCATGAAGTCACCCCTCTTTCTATCAGTAGGCAGGCTCTGAGGGTGGGCAGGTCACCATTCAGTCTTCCCATGAGCCTTGGGGTCTGAAGGGTATTAGGAAGACAACCCACTTCCTAGTCTATGTATTGCAAAAGTTTTGTTACTTATTATTCACATGACCTGGATAAGTCTGCCTCTCCCTCTTAGCCACCTGAGTGCACAGCTTGTACTCGGGTGCCATACTCTGAAAAGATTACACCAAAAGACCAAGTAGAAATTGGACATGTTGACTGCCTTTTCTTTCTTTGAGACCAAGTCTTCCTATCTAGCCTAGTCTAGCCTTGGACGTATGGCAATCCTTGTGCCCCAGCTTCCCAGAGGCTTGGATGGCAAGCATGAGCTGTTATTCTCTGAGATTAGATATCTCTTGCTGAAATTCAGTTATTACTCAGGCAAACAGTCTGCTCATATTAACCTGTACTTTTCCTCTGGGATATTGTCTCCTTTTCCTAAGAACAAAACCCTACACCTCCTGGTCTCTTGGAAGGATGCCCTGACTTTTCTAGCCTTGAGTGAGTGGATCCATGAATACTATAGGAATGACATTAATGCATGTCCCTTCCTGTCATGCCTGGTCTCTTCCTGGAGGCCTTTGCTGGCTAGAAATTCTGCTTCCATTCCAAGGTGAAGGTAATCAATGTCTGATGGATAATATCCTCTACCCAGAGATCAAAAACAAAAATGAAAACTCAGAGGTGCCCGACCTCCCAAGCACAAACAGTAGCTCTCCCTCTTCTCTGAGACTTCTGGGCTGGATTTACACTGGGGTCCATGCAACTTTAATGACAGTCCATTGCCAGCTGCTGTTCATGCATGTCAGCTTGCTGAGCCAAGGCTCTGGGTAAAGGCCTTCTCAGCAGTGCAAGGCTGAGTTCAGCTGGACCCCTACCTGCTCTCCGTTCATTGCCACACAACCCTGTCAGGCTCTACTCGGACACAGGGTTCTGAGAGGTAAAGAAGTGGGCACTCACTGATCAAGGAAGAAATGTCTAAAGGAAGCAGAGGGGCCAGTAGCTCAGTGCCTTTCAAAAGGAAAGGGAAGCAAGTTCCTAAATAAATAAATAAATAGCCTAAAAATAGAGCCATGGTGATCTACCTTTGTCACTCCAGGGTAAAAACGGAAGGCTTCTCAGTTCCCATGTACATTCATTCTGCAGTATTCACAATAGCTGGGGAATGGAACCTTCCCAATGCCTATAAGCAGAGGAATAAATAAGGAAAATGAATTTTATTCAGCTGTAAAGAAAAATGAAACTGGGCCAAGGGGATGGCTCAATGGGTAAAAGTGCTCACGATGTGAGCCAGACCATCTGAGTTTGGAGTGCTGGAACCCACACAGAAAGTTGGACACACTTGGAATTCTGGAACTCCTGTGGCCAGACGGGGTCAGAAAGAGGAGAATCTCCCAGAAGCTACGAGGCCAACTAGTCTGGAGTGTACAATGAAGTGGCAGGAAAATCAGGAGAGATCCTGCCTCAAAACAAGACTGGAGTGAGAACTGACTCCTGAAAATTGTCCTCGGATCTCTATATGCATGCAATTACACACCAATGCATCTATTACACATGCGTGCATACACACACACACACACACACACACACACACACACACACACACACGACAGAGACAGAGAGGGACATTTGAAGGTCAGCAAGTAGGGAAAGATGTGGAGTGTGACGAGACCATGACTTTAAACAACACATCTCGTACCTAGAACCTTTTCAGTCTTTCTGCTTTCTGGTTGCCATGAAGTGGGACACTATCTCAGACACACACTCCTGCCACTGTGATGTCCTGATTCATCTCAGGCCCTAGCAATGGTGAGAGCCGACCATGCATTAAAATCACCAAAACCATGAGCCCAAATAAACCTTTCCTCGACTTAAGATGCTTTCTCAGATTGTCATGGTTAGAAAGTTCCAACAAACACGTTCTGTTTAAATGCCTTTGCATCTGAGCAGAACAAGCAGGACATAATAGGGCCTGAAGAAGACTCACGGCATCCTGACTGTGATGGTTAATTCTGACCGCTCGTTCACTGGGCAGGATCTGGAGTCACCTAGGAGTTTGTTGAGGCCCTGGCAATTAATACAGCATCCCTCTTCACCTTAGCTATTACATATGCAGTACCAAATAACTAGCTATCCTGGAAGTCAGCACCTTAAGTCACTATTGATGATCTCATACTGGTCCTGAGGGTTAGGAATTTAGGACTGGTTAGCCAGTGTCAGGTTGCAGTCACCTCAGAGACTGATGGGGGCTGGAGAATCTACCTGCCTGTTGGTCTGCTTCAGTCCCTCACCACTTGGTGGCTGCAGGCTTCTTGTCCTCATTGTGATGCCCAATGTCCTCTTGCCATGGCACCTGGTTTGCTACAGACCTTATAACTTGAGAGGGCATGCATGAGAGCAATCTAGGTAAAAGCCAGAGTCCTCTATAAGCTACCAAGGCAGTGACACCACCCCTCTGCCAGTTGCCTTGGTTACAGAGACCAACCCCAGAATAAAAAGGGAGAGATTACATAAGCGTGGATACTAGAGGGGCAGAGTTCTCTGGAGGCCATAAAGGCTGCCACATCCTAATGGACTATGTCCTCCTCGCTACATGTTCTGAGCAGTAACTAGAGGACAAATTACTACTGTCCCCAGGCTGGAAACACAGCCAGTTCCCCTCCTTGTTCACACCTGCAGGATCCAGATTTCTCCGTTTTCCTGAATGCGACAACAGGTGATTGCACAGAGCTAGAAACCAGTGTTCATTTCTATTGGTCAGATATTTTCCACTATCCTCTTAATATATGCAATCTGGAGCAAGCTACTCAAACTCTCTGCTCCTTTGGTAGTTCACATCTTTCTTTTTTTTCCATGTAAAATAGAACTACAGTATGGTTTCCTAAGAATTACTATATACTTTTAGTAAGATTAGTGCATAGGAATCAAGTCCCACAGTATGCGTGCCCATAAATCATAGCTATTATGATCATTGTTGAAGTATACTGTGTTTTAGGACTTAGAATGGACAGAAAAGGGATTGTGGGCAGTGGCAAAACTGTAAACAATCAAATTCCTCTTTGTACTACAGTTGGTCTTTTATTTTCTCTCCCTCTTGCTGTGATAAATACTTGAGGAAACCAGCCTAGAGCAGGGGATTTTGCTGGCTGCTTCAGAAGGCTGGGTTTTGACAGCTAGTCTGCCGGACTGTGTGGCGGAGTAAAGCTGTCCCTCCGTGGCTGCGTGGTTTGAATGAGAAGTGTCCTCCACAGGGTCACGTGTTTGAACACTTGGCCCACAGCTGCCAGTGCTGGACTGGAAGGCTCTGAAATCTAGAAGGAGGTAGACCCTCACTGGGGGAGATGGGTGGTACAGAGGCAGGCTTGAGGTTTTATAACCAGTCCTGTCCTGTCTGCTCACTGGTCCTGCTTGTGGACAGCATGTGAACTGCTGTCCTACATCCTGTTCTTAAGCAGTAAACTGTAAACCAAAATAAACTCTTCCTTCTTAAAGCTGCATCTTCCCTGGCATTTTGTTTCAATCATGAGAGAGCTAATGCAGGCCAGTCGGGAAGCAGAGAGGAGGCAGGGCGGTGCTTGCCTGGGTTTTCTTTCTCCTCATCTGTCCTACCTGGGCTGGAGATGATGTTTGTCAACATTCAGTGTGGTTCTTCCTTCTCAATCCTCTCTGCAAACCCACCCAGAAGTGTACCTCACCAATCTCCCAGCTGATTCTATATTGCGTCAAGTGAACAGTTTCATGCTTCTCTAGTGTTCCCGTGTTCTGGGTGGCCTCCTGTCTTCTAGGTAACTGTTAGTCCATGTATTCTTCCCCTCTCTCCTTCTTCCATGCACACAGCATCCATATACATTTGGGGCCTTGCAAAGCCAGTTTTTGTCCACTTGACATAGGATACAGTCGCTTGGGAGAAGGGAATCTAAATTGATATAACTTCCTTAACAGATTTGCCTATGGAAAAGTCTCTGGAGCATCTGATTGGTGCTGATGCGGGTGTGAACAGTCAGAGGAGCCAGTGAGACCCTGGGCAGGTTTCTGAGTTAAGTAAGCAGTCCACATAGGGACAGCCAGTAATCAGCATTCCGTCATGGCCTCTGCTTCAGTCTTGCTTCTTTCCTGACGTCCTTCAGTGACAGAATGTGATCTGGGAGTTGGAAGATGAAGTAAGTCCCTCCTCTTTCCATCGCTTTTTGTTATGGTGTTTTATCACAGTGATAGAGACTCCCAAACTAAGGCACTGTCAAAGCAAGACAGCCTGCCTCATCGCAGACCAATGTGTGCGTTTGGTTGTTGAAATAAGAGCTGCGGAGCTGCGTCCCCCGGCACCCGGCCGCCCACATGGCTAGCTTAGCTTATGCCCCGAAATAATTACACGGAAACTGTATTCTTTTAATCACTGCCTGACCCATTGGTTTCAGCCTCTTATTGGCTAGCTCTTACATATTGATCTAACCCATTTCTATTATTCTATGTAGTCCACAAGCTGGCTTACCAGGAATGATCTTAACCTGCATCTGCCTGGCGTGGGAGAACCATGGCGACTCACTGACTCAGCTTCTTTCTCCCAGCATCCTGTTCTGTTTTCTCCGCCTACCTAAGGGTTGGCCTATGAAATGGGCCTAGGCAGTTTCTTTATTAATAAGAAATCATTCCCACATCATTTGGTGTCGTGACAGTCAGGTGTCTTTATGCACAGAAAACCCTAATTAAGGTCTTTCAACTCAGCAGCATTAATTTCAAAGGAAAGAAGAAAAACTTTAGAGCTAATGAAGTTAATAAAAATTTGAATTAGAAAGTAAAACTTCCTAATTGGATTCATTATTTTTTTTTAATATCCCTTTGTTGTCTTTGGAATGGTCACAGCTGCCAGAATCCAACTAGGTCAGCCCAAATGTTTCAGTTGCCCCTCTGAGTTGGCATCAGTGTCGACCCTCATCATTTAGAAACCCTTAGGAATACCCCACGTGCTGCTGGTGTAGGCTCCTTGGTGGTCTGGGTGGTTTTCTAAACCAGATGGTAACAAACACTGGTCTGGACATTTTATCTTTCCTATTGGCACATGCAGAACTGGAAGGTGGGATGACCAGAGACCAAGACTCACTCCAGGCTTGACGTGAAGAAGGGAAAGGGCTGGAAGTGTAGCTCACCACAGAGGCTTTGCTCGGTGTGTTCTGAAAGCACCAGCGTGGAAACCAGAAATTAAAGGTAACTCTACAGGGCACCAAACAGCACTGGTCACAAGCGATTCGGTTTTTTTTCTCCTTTCCTCTCTGTTGCTTAAATAGCCCACACTGGAAATAGCGGGAGAAACGTCTTGCTGCAGTAAGAAAGCAGTCCATTCTCTCACACTTTAATTGAGACTCTGTCGACATTTCAAGGCCAGCGACCAGTCAATCACTTCTTGGTAAGGCTGTGCGAACACAGAGCTGAAGTCCACGATTGCTGACGTGCATCGATCACAGCAGTACCTGCTGGCAAGAGCTCTGGCCTCTCATCATCCTCCCAGGACCTCCCAAGTCCAAGAGAAAGCAGCGACCACGTCTCAGGGACGGAGGCCCAGGACAGGTGGCTCAGGCAATTAATGGCCAAAAGATTCAACACGCAGGACGGACCTGAAGCCCTGAAGAGTAAACAGACCTCTCTCCTAAGCAATTGTCTGCATTCCTCTCCTTCTCCCAGCTCCAGCCCCTGCTGCCTGACATGGAGGAGTTCATACCGATGGTGGAAAATTGCCAAGCTCAGCAGACTTCTCCAAGCAAATAATGAAATTCCGGTAAAGGCCGCTCAAGTTTGCAATAACAATAATGAAGACAATAACAGTTTGTATACCTAAAATGCGTCTTCTCCCCATCTATTATTTAATATGTGAACTTTACACATTTGCCTATGCCTATAGGAGATGAGGCACAGTGTATATTAAGGACATAAAATAATTCCGTGAATCACTGGTGGCTGTTTCATTTTTAAAATGTATTTCTCTCTACTATTTAAAAACTTTAATTCCAGACATCACATTTGCCTCCAATCAATCTTACCAATTTCTCCCATTAGCATTTTATCAGAAAAAACATTTCCTCTATTAATACATGGCATGAAACGAAGGAGCCATGAGCCTCTTCCTCTGAGAGCGCAATTTCCCACCCAGAAAGCTAAAACAGGAAAGAACTAGAAGCTTAACGGAAGAAGAAAGAAAATACTTTGTCATTGAGGATTGGGCCTGATTTCTCTCCTCATTTTCTCTGAGGTCAGGAGCTTGTGAACTGGGGCGCGCTATCCAGGGTTTGCTGGAAATAGTAGAAATTCTGTGTCACTGATGACCCGTTCCTGCGCCTGTGGCGACTCAGAAACACAGCCAAGGAGATGAGTTTGAGTTGACCTGGGCCGTGAACTGTGCCAGCCTAATCTCTTTCTGCCTCCCCTTGACACCAGGTGTTCCCCTTAAGCTCTCAGAGCCTCAGCCGAAAGTTCCCCAAGCTTCTTCAGGAGAAAGGCTGTTTCTGTGCAAAACAGAGCCTTTCTTATTAAGGATGCATGAGAAAAGGTAACCAGGTTCCTACAGTGACTGAGAAGTCACTTGACGGGTTGGGGCTCTGTTACAGTGGGCCCACTGGAAGGCTTTGATTTCCTTTATGAAGGTCAAGCGGGCAATAGGGATGGGGAGGGCAGGCCCGATGAGAGAGAGAAGGGCTTTTGCGAATGAGACTCTCTTCCACAAGTATTCACTGAGGTAACTGCTGGGCTAAAACTCCAGAAATGATCCTGCCATGTAAAGTCATGAAGCAGACAGTTTCACCCTAATGTGCTCATGGATGTCCACCAGGAATGGCGTATCTGGTTCATAGGCCAGATCCATTTTACACTGACGTCCATAGCGGCTGCACCAGTTTGTACCCGCAGTAGCAGTGTGCAAAGGTCCCTGTGTTCCCACACCCTCAGCGGCGGCATTTGCTGTTACCTGATGGCAGTGTGTCTGATTAGGGTGGGATGAACCCTCAGGGCAGTTTGGGTTTGTGCTTCCCTGATTGATAAGGATGTCGAAAATGGGTAGAGTGAGTGAGAAAGAGAATTTGTGTTTCACGAAAGCAGAGGAAGTCACTGGAGAGAGGAGGGCCAGGAGGACTTAGGTTGAGGAATGAGGGGTGGGGTTTTGAGAAAGCATCAACAAAGACAATATATGGAAATGTCATAATGAAATGTCATATGCTGGCCTCCTTGTGCTTACCACAGGCTGTGTTCTTACACTGGCTGTATAGAAAGAGGAGGTATAATAAAGCCACCCCATGTACACCTCAGCCCAGGCCACTGTGCTTGGTCTGTATTGTGAATGGGGAGACATGGAAAGAGGAAGAAAAAAAAAAAAAAAGAAATGTCATATGCTATTTTTTTTAAACCAATGGAAAGTAAAAGAGAAGGTGACAGCATTGAAGAAAACCAGAAGCTTCAGGCGTGTGCTGGGGTGTCCTGGCTCTTCATTATAGGAAATGTTGGGAAAGGAGCATGGAGCGGGAGAGAGTGACGAGTCTTGGCTCTTCATGTTGAAGTGGCCATGGCCTTGTATGCTGAAGCAGCTAAGCTCTGTTCTACTGATACTGTAGGAACCGCTGCTGGGTCTGACCTGCATTTCAAACAGACTATTTCACCAGCAGCGAACAGCAAAAAGACAAGCCCAGAGGCAGATCCATGGAAGGCATAGAGCTAGGGAGCTTGTGGCAAGACCACCAAGCATTCTGGAGGCAGAAGTTAATGAGGCCTGGTTAGTTAGTTGCTGCGTGAGGGAGTAGAGGAGAAATTTTTAGCTTGATTCTCAGTAAGTGGTGCCTGGACCACACTGGTGATAGACACAGTGTTGGTTATCACCGTGCACCTGACGTAGAAGGAGCCACTCAGACCTTTTGCATCACAAGTGGCCAGCCTGGAGTTTACTAGTCTGCTAACAAGTGATTCTGGCAGGCTTTCAAGTGAAAAAACCATCAGTGTAGGACATCGTCCAGGGTGTTGCCTCAAAGTCCTGCAGGTCACAGCTGGTGACCTGCCCTTTGCTGAGCTAGAGAGCCCTCCACAAAGAACATACGCTTGGGTGTTGGTGGAAGGCAGGAATTTAAGAGATAGAAGCGTGATACAGCAACCAAACAAAAAGGGAACAGAGGGGAAGCACGAAGGAAGAAAGAGAGGCCCACAGAGCCGTCCAGGGTCAGCAGTTGGCTAAGGGAGAGCTTCAGAAGACAACTTGGTCTCCCTGGGATAACGGATGGAGAGAGGTTACAGTCTAAAGCGTGAACTAGCAATTTGCTCCTGAATCACTAAAAACTCAGGTTTTCTCAGCTACCCCTTGTGCCATTTCCTGCATTTGACATCAGTATTGAGTAGAAGCAACCTACAAAGATTTGAATTCTCCTCACCCTGGTTTGGCCAGGAAGAACAGTGTGATCACAGGAGTCCAGACTCAGACATTCTAGGCCTGGGTATTTTTTTTTTGTGTTTGTATCATTAGCATGATTTGCTTTTTTTTCTCAGGCAGGATTGTGGGTTTGCAACTCACAGCAAGACACGATAAGAGACCAGGAAATTCACCTTCCCAAGGCCAAGACTCCCAGTGACTTGCCCCCTAGACTGTGATTGTGTCAGGAATTTTGTGGGGAGACATAGCCGAGACGTGCTACTTCAGCTATTTGAAACACTACCATGGACAAAATGACCAAGGAGAGGGCGGAGTCAAAGCAGGGCAGGGGTGGGGCAGCAGTTAAAGGATTCTCCTACAGGAAACTGTGCCTGGGTCCACAGCCACAACGCCAGAAAGAAAGGTGAGCCAGCACTGCCGATGCTACGGAGTGGGGTTGCTTGCCCAGATGTTCATGTCTGAATAGGGAGATTTAGTGCTCCACGGAGGTCCCTTGTGTGGGCATGACAGGTGTATGAAAGATTTTCTTAATGTGGTTTCTGAAGACAAAAGCAGTCCAGGGTGGACTCGGATTTTGAGTTCTGACCCCCAGTCCAAATCCATCATTGGTGAGAGTGCTCTCTGACCGGCGTTTTGACAGTAAGGGTGGCCTGTGCTGATGAAGCCACACCTTCTGCACCGGCACTTCCAAGCCCTTGGCTTCACAGTGCCGCACCCCGACCAACTGTTCTTTCTCCATTCCACGTTGGTCTATCTATCACTGCCAGATTGATTTCCGAAAGTGGGTCCCATGTTAGTCTTCTGTGCTGAATCCGCAATGGCTCCCTCCGGCCTAGACAATTGCAAACCAACTTTTCAACTTGGCCCAGGTACCTAAGCTCTTCAGCATTGGTGCCGATTTCTCTTCCAAAGCCACAGTCATCCTGGAAGCATAACGACACCCGGGAAGAATAGCACATTCTCTCATTAGCATCCATTGAAAATTCAGCTGCGGGTACATTTGACAGATGGAGGGGAAAGAGGCTCCTGTGGACAGAGGAGGAACATTTTAAAATTAAACCTTCTTCATTCATCCGAGCTTTTTCACGATTTCAATCCGGCCAATATTAATGGACAGGAGGGGCGGGAGCTATGGGACCTTGGTGAGGTCGGCGAGCAGCCATTCTTTAGTGCATGGACTCTGTACCTAGAGAAACACAGGGAGAACCCTGGAAAGCGCCCAGAGGCCCCTGCAGCAAACCAGGCTCTGTCCAGATCTTTGTAGGCCGATGAGTTAAAAAGTCTCTAGCAGGGCAGTGTCTCTGATACGATGCAGGGGGCTCAGTTCCTGCCTACTTCAACTTCACTCTTAGTTAATTGGCTGTCTTCTGGGGGCTCCCGTCACACACAGTCTTCGAGTTTGTTTCTCTTTAAAATAATAAATTGGTAATGCCAAGAAGTTGTCAAATGTTTTCTTGGGAATAATCAACCACAAATGCATAGCCTCCTGTTCCCCGGAGGAAGAACAGCTGATGCCAGCACTCTGAGTAGCATAGTGTGCTCTGGTTTTCCATTCCTGGCAGAGGGCTTTGTGATCTTGGCAGAGTCACTTCGGCGACCCGTGCTTTGGTGTCCCCATGTGTAAACTGGAGATGAATAATGACAGTCCCCACCTCACAAGATTCCTATAAAAACTGAAAAAGTACTTAGCACAGTGCATGGACCTTGCGTAAGGTCTGTGTCGAAGCTGCTGCTCCATTATGGGGTAGGGGATGCTTGCTTCTGAAACTAGAGACTTTGGGATGTGACCAGTGTACTTAGTGATGAGTACTTTAGGTAGAGAACCAATGGACCAGACTACCTGAAATCAAAAGCCAAAGAGCTGTGGGAAACTAAGAATGTTGAGGTTTGGAGGAATAACCTTTCTCAGGGAAGGGCATACTAACTGCTTATCCAATGCCAAATGGTTGGCCCTGAAAACATACTTACAAGTAGCGTTATACAGACTGAGCAGGTTTTATTAAAAAATATAGATGCACGCGCACACACACACACACACACACACACACACACACACACACATATATGCACACACATAACAACAACTAATGAGAAAGGCTATGAGCTTTGAAGGAGAACGAGAAAAAGCATATGGAAAGGTTTGTATTGAGGAGAGGGAAGGGGGAATTGAGCTACTTATAATCTCAAGGTTTAAAAAGAAGTTTAAATAAGGAAACCGACGAGCTGGAGGTTATAATAATTGCTCAACAGATGCTGAGAGAAGCAATTAATAAATGGGACCTCCTGAAACTGAAAAGCTTCTGTAAAGCAAAGGACACAATCAACAAGACAAAATAGTAGCCTTCAAAATGGGAAAAGATCTTCACTAACCCCATATCAGACAGAGGTCTGAGCTCCAAAATATACAAATAACTCACGAAATTGGTCATCAAAAGAACAAATAATCCAATAAAAAATGGAGTACAGACCTAAGCAGAGAACTCTCAACAGAGGAATCTAAAATGGCTGAAAGGCACTTAAGGAAATGTTCAACATCCTTAGTCATCAGAGAAATGCAAAGCAAAACAACTCTGAGATTCCATCTTACACCTGTAAGAATGGCCAAGATCAAAACCACTGATGACAACTTATGCTGGAGAGATTGTGGGGTGAAGAAGGGAACACTTTTACATTGCTGGTTGGAGTGCAAGCCTTTGGATATTACTGTGACAATTTCTCATAAAATTAGGAAACAACCTTCCTCAAGACCCAGCAAGACCACTTTTGGGTTTATCTCCAAAGGATGCTCAATCGTGCAACAAGGACATGTGCTCAACTATGTTCATAGCAGCATTGATTGACATAACCAGAACCTGGAAACAACCTAAATGTTCCTCGACTGAAGAATGGATAAGGAAAATGTGGTTCATTTACACAATGGAGTACTACACAGCAGAAAAAATAATAACATCTTGAAATTTGCAGGCAAATGGATGGAGCTAGAAAACATCATATTGAGTGAGGTATCCCAGACCCAGAAAGACAATTATCACATGTACTCACTCATAAGTGGTTTTTAAACATAAAGCAAAGAAAACTAGCCTACAAATCACAATCTTAGAGAACCTAGTCAACAATGAGGACCCTAAGAGAGATATACATGGATCTAATCTACATGGGAAGTAGAAAAAGATAGGATCTCCTGAGTAAATTGGGAGCATGTGAACCATGGGAGAGGGCTGAAGGGGAGGGGAGAGAAAGGGGGGGAGACAGAGAAAAATGTAAAAAAAAAAAATAATTGCTCAATGGCTAAAAACACTTGGTGCTCTTACAGCAGGCCTGCGCTCATTCCCCAGAATCTATGTGTAGACTCATGACTCTGTTACTTCAGTTCTGAGACCCAATGCTCTCTGGTTTCCACATGCACCCTATGCATGTCGAGCACATATACATGCCACCAAGACAGTCACACACATACGTAATGAAAAAATATATATTTTTTTAATTTTAGAAGAAATAAGAGCTGGTGAGGAGAGACTAGACGTGCTGTGTGTACATCAAAATCTTCCCAAGCCTTCTGCTGAGAAAGCAACCGGGGATACTTGATAAACACTCCAAAGCAATTCTGGAAGAAACTTGTGTTTGTGGTACTCAGAATCATTGTGAAGTGTGCTTGGCTTCAACTCAGTGGCCTGTTGTGACAGACACTGTGGAGCCCTGCTCAGGTGTCCACAGGCTGGGGAACAGTGAGGACCACTTGGGAGACATTAACCACTGAGTGTCAGCTATGAGCTCTAAAAATTGTGCTTGGGTTAGAGAAGACAGGGAGAGACAGCTGGATGAAAAGTGCCCCAGCTGTTGGAGCAGGATAGTTCATCGTTTCCACAGCGGCTTTCAGAGTCACTGGGAAGGCCTCTGAGGTTCAGGCTCAGGATTCTGAACATCATTCTGCAAGCTATGGAAAATGTATGGAGATTTGGTGCATGGGAGCAATAGTAACGGCGCCGTTTGAAGAGGACGGATGATGTTGTGTAGGACGGATTGGATCAGGGCAGCAGAGACGGTCATTACAAGACAACAAATATGGTCTGGGGAGATGTCTCTGTTGGTAAAGCGCTTGCTGTACAAGCATGAAGTTCTTCTCCCCCCGAGTCTGTATAAAAAGGCCAGGGGTTGTGGTGGGTGTGTCCAATCCATGAACTGGGGATGCGGAAGTAGGTGGGGCTCACTGGCTGGCCAGACTAGCCTAATGGGCAAGACCCCAGTCATAGTGAGAGACCCTGTCTCAAGAAACAAAAATAAAAACAAGGCCAAGGTGGGTGGCTCCTGAGGAATGATACCCAGTGTTGATTTCTGACCTCCACACTGGGTGCACACATGTGCCCTTCCTCCACCCCACCCACAAAGAACGCAACTGGCATATCTGAGTAAGGAGACTAAGCAGTGAAGGGAGGGAAGGGAGGCCATGTGAAAGGACAGAGAACCAAGTGAGCTCTATCAGGAACAGGGTTCACAGGTGGAGAGATATTAGCCAGCTGTAAGCGGAGACCCCGTGTTTGTTTCCCTGCCGCCCAGACCTGAATAATCACACAGAAACTATATTAGTTACAACACTGCTTGGCCAATAGCTTAGGCATATTCCTAGCTAGCTCTTACATCTTAAATTAACTCATTTCTATTATTCTGTGTATTATCACGAGGCTGTGGCCTACTGGTAAGGTTCCTGTGTTCTTTTCCTTTGGCAGCTGCATGGCGTCTCTTAGACTCTGGCTACTCTGTCTGTATATTTCTGTTTGAATTTCCTGTCTGGCTTTACTCCGTTAAGCCATTGGCCAAAATAGCTTTATTCATCAACCAGTAAAGCAACACATATGCAGAAGAACATCCCACATCAGGCAATAGCCTCAGTTATGAAGCTTCAAACCCCTTAGTTTATCCTTCATTCAGCCAAAACTCATGTAAGTCACAGAATATGTTAGTTATGGGCATCAGAGTTACCATGAACAGTGACTGGTTGGGAAAGCTTATATTGCATTCAGTCACATCACTAGAGATGACAAATATGAAACATAAATACATAAATACAGAAGACCAAGATAAACTGAAATTATAACAAATGATGCCTGCCTGAATGGTAGCCATTGAGTGCCTCACAGAGAACACAGTATTTAAGGGGAGAGCTGAGGACAAATCACGCTAGGCAGAGCAGCAGCTAAAGCAAAGACAGCCATGGTCTTGAAAACCCACAGAAATAAGTGGGAAGCAGTACAGCCAGAGCATGCAACAAGGGTGAAGAGTGGTCCAGGAAAGGCTCTTAAGAGATAGAAGTCCAGATCAGCAAGGGATTTACAAGTGAGGCTAAGGACAGAGCACATATGCTATTCCAAACGAGAGAAGGGTAGGGTCCATTTGGAAATTATTGACTGCTTTATGGAGGGAAAACTGTAGGTAAGGCAAAGAGAGAAGACTAAAGTGGCTTAAGTTACCGTGGGAATAGTGTATAGCGTCTGAGGGGTATGAGCTGACTTGGGATGGGTTTGATGGTAAAATGGAAGTGTTTGGGTGATATCCCTGAGAGACCTGCCCTTTCCTAAAGGGAAAAGGAGGAGCAGGGAGGAGGGGGAACTGGGAGGAGTGGAGGGAGAGGAGGCTGCAGTCAGGATGCAGTTCAAGAGAAGAATAAATTAAAGAGAAAGAAAGTTAGAACAGAAATGGCAAGACCCGATGCCTTAGTGAACGATAAAGGGAGATAAGTGGTCCTTAGGGAATCTAGACACAACTTGTTCAGAGGGGGATGTTGAAATAGGAGCAGTGGGGTTGCTTCCCCAGCACCCCGGCCATCTGCTAGCTTATGCCCCAAAATAATTACATGGAAACTGTATTCTTTTCAACACTGTCTGGCCCATTAATTTCAGTTTCTTATTGGCTAGCTCTTATATATCAATCTAACCCATTTCTAATAATCTGTGTAGCCCACGAGCTTACCAGGAATGATCTTAACCTACGTCTGCCTGGAGTGGGAGAATCATGGCGACTCACTGACTCAGCTTCTTTCTACCAGCATTCTGTTCTGTTTACTCCGTCTATCTAAATTCTACCCTATCAGAGGCCAAGCAGTTTCTTTATTACTTAACCAATGAAACAACAGATAGAAAGATGACCCTCCTCCATCAGGGGGATGTTTCCAAACTAGCAAGGTCCTTGGGGTGAGTCACCAAAGCAAACTGCCTAGCACAGTTAGTTTACATAGCTGTTTCAAGTAGAACAGCGGGGGCTATAGAGGACTCAGTACTCAGGAACACACACTCTTCTTGCTGAGGAACTGTTTGTTTCCCAGCACCCAAGTCAGGTGGCTCCTGACCTTCTGCCACTTCAGTTCTCAGGAATCTAATGCCCTCTTCTGGCTTCTGCAGACACTACACTCATGTACACAGATACACACAGACACACACACCATAATTTTAAAAATAAAACAAATTTTAAATAAAACAAACCTTGAAAAAGAGAGGTGCTTAGGCTCAGTGAGAAGTTTAGGGGGTAGAATTCTTTGGGAGTGCACCTGAGGTCTTTAAGGGGAACTTCTGCTGAGCGCCTGAGCATAAGAGACAGGTTCATTCTAGATACAGTGGGGAGCATAGGCAGTGTGTGAACACAGCACCAATTCCAACAGGAGGGTAGACAATGGGAGAAAAATGGAGCTGCAGTCTGATTGCTTTATTAGTCAATTTTCTATTGTGTCATGATATATTTAATATAAAATTTATCATCTTAACCATTTTATGAGTACATTTCAGTGATAAAACATACATTCATGATAGTTTGCCTGTTCCCATAGTGGCATTCATGTAACCCCTAAACTCTGTGTGCTTCAGAAACAACTCCCCAGTCTCCCCTCCCCCAGACTGCACAGCTCCACTGCTAACACTCCTGACTTCTTACTTTCTGTCCTTTAACTGTTGGCCACGGTAAGTTTCTCAAATAAGCAGAATCTTACAATGCTTATCTTTTTTTAAATGGCAGACTTATTTCCCTTAGCACAGTGACCTCCAAGTTCACCTATGTTGTACCAGATCATTCAATTTCCTTCCTTTAAAAGTTGAATACTTTTGCACTGTGTGCACATGCAACTTATACCTGGCTATCCTGCAACTGACAAGCAGGCAAGTGTTCTTTACATCAGCTGTCATGAATAACGTTGCAATAACCAAGAATACAAACGGTGTCTTTAGACTGCACGTTCAGTTTTCATGGCTATATGCACAACCTGGTTTACTCTTTCTGATGCAGTGCAGCAATATTTTCTCCAGTGGCAGAAGTGTGTCGCATTTCCAATGATAGTGCACAAAGGCTTCAACATCCCATCTTTACCAATCCTTCCTATTCTCTGGCCTGGCCGCCATCTTGATAGGCTGAAGATGCTATTTCCCCAGTGATTAGTAATGTCAAGCTTTTTCTCATGTGTTCTTTGGTGATTTTCTTTAGAGAATGTCTGTTCAAGGCTTTAGCCAGTTTTGAAATTTGCTGCTGTTGCTACTGTTGCATCTGGGAGTTCCCTGTGTACTCTGGGTATTGGTTCCTTTTGGAAATGTGATTTTCGAATATTTTCTTCCAATCTTTGTGTTGCCTTTTTACTCATCAATACAGCTACCTTATATTTTCTTTGACTATTTTTATCCAAGCATTTTTATTTTTAATTTAACTTTTATTAAAAATAAAGTTATTTTCATACACTATATTCTGTTCACACTTTCTCCTTCCCCATTCCTTTAATTCCTTTCCACCCCTCAACTCCACACCTTCTTTCTCTCTCTCTTAAGAAGACAAACAGGTAAGTAAAAAAGACAGAAAATAAGGATAAAACAAAATGAACAAGTCAGCAATAAAAAAGAAATCAAAAACAAGGAATGCATATAAAGACAGACATACAGACATTCAAACAAAACTCATAAAAACTCAAAATCAGAAACCATAACATACAAACAAATGACCAGTAAGGTTTAAAAAAAGTGCCCAAAATAAAGCAATATAGAAAAAAAACTTTAAAACTATCTTTGGGTTCATTTTGCACTGGTCTTCTACTGCTGAGCATGGAGCCTGCCCGTCAGTGTGGTTTGTGTACCCAGGGAGACGCCATTGGAAATGGATTTTTCCTTTGCAAGCAGTCATTAATTGGTGACAGATTCTTGGTTAGGGATAAGAGCTCATGCCTACTTGTCAGCATTGGGACCCTGTCTAGTTTGGACTTGTGCAGCCCCTGTGCATGCTGCCACGGTCTCCCTGCGTTCATGTTTCCTTGGTGTTCTCCATCCTCTCTGGCTCCTAAAACCTCTCTGCATGGTTCTCTGAGTCCGAAGGGGAGAGATTTGGTGGAGCCATCCATGTATAATGGAGTGTTCCAAGGTCTGAATGCATCTTTAAAAGATCAATTTCAGATTTACAGCAGAGGTAAGACACAAAGTTTCCCTGTTCTCACAAATGGGTATCTTCCTTAAGTATGTGCTCGCTGTATTTGAAAATGTGTTTTTATGACTCTCAGTTTGTGTAGTTTTCATTTTGATACCCAGAAATCACTACCAAATTTAGTGTTATAAGCTACACACACACACACACACACACACACACACACACACACACACACACACACCAGCCCAGAGTTTCTGGTGAGAATCGTGATAAACTTATTAAGAGTCATTTATATGTGACACATTTATTCTGTTCTGCTGCTCTTAATGTTCTTTCTCTGTCTTAGATTTTGAACACTATGTGTCATTCTGACTCTCAAAGTTCACTGGACTTCATTAAGATTCTCAGATGTTTATATCCATGTGTTTTACCCAATGTAGGACACTTTCAGTTATTCTTTTTTTCCTTTAAATAGTCTCTCTACCCTTGTATCCCCATCTTCATTTAGATTTTACCCAATGTGTATGTACAGACTGGTCTATTTAGTGGTGCCCTCTAGTTCTTTATGATATTCTGATTTTTTCAAACATTTCTTTCTGCTCCTTTCATAAATGTGTATCTTCCCATCTTCAAGTTTATGGATTATTTCCTATCCTCACTTTAAACCCAACTTTTAATTTTTTAGTGAATTTATTTAAGTTATTTTCTTATTTTAGTTGAATAATTTGTCTATCTCATTTAGGCAGTATTTTAATCCTATTTGTGAATCATGTTTTTTCTCTGAACATGTTTAATACAGCTGTTTTCTGTTATCTAACAGATCCTCAATCTGAGTTTTGGGTTTTAGGGCAATGGTTTCTGTTGATTTATTTTTGCTCTCCCTCTTTGGTCTATATTTTTCTAGTGACTTTTTCTGCCTTGCAATTTTGTTTCCAGTTGTTAGTATCTTTCATTTGAATCTAATAATGTGTGTGCTTTAGAAATCAGCTCTCTCCTGTCTCCAGGGGTTGCTGGGTTTTATTTTCTTGTTGTCATAGGCTGCTTCTACAGCAGTGTGAGGTATGAACTCAAAGTTATCTTGTCTGAGACTGCGCTTTTTCTTGGTTGTGATTGTTCACGTTCTGCTCCCCAACCTCACAACTTGCGCTCTTGAACATCTTTATCTTGAAAAGCTAGGCCGGGGTGATGTGGGAGTCCCCTCTGTGTGCTGTGATTACCATTAATGAATAAAGAACCTGCTTTGGACCTATAGCAAGGCAGAACTTAGGTAGGCAGAAAAAGCTAAGTTGAATGCTGGGAGAAAGCAGGGCAGAGTCAGGGAGAAGTGATGGAGCTGCTGCCAGAGTAAGACATGCCAAAGCTTTGCTGGTAGGCCACGACCTCGTGGTGATGCCCAGATTAATGGAGATAGGTTAAATTAAGATGTAAGAGTTAGCTAATAAGAAGTTAGAGCTAATGGGCCAAGCAGTGTTTTAATTAATACAGTTTCTGTGTGATTATTTTGGGTCTAAGCTAGCCAGGTGGTAAGAAACCAACAAGCAACTCCCCTTATCGAACACCTGGGCCTTAAAATGGGGAAAAGAGAATGAATAAGGGAGAGGGGAAAGGAAACATTTTTAGTTCCTTAAATCTCCAGGAAGTTACATCAGCCAGAGGGGGAAAGACTTCCAACAATGAGAATAGTTCCAACAAAAATGGCCAAAGATCTCAAAAACACCATGAAGGACAGAGCTAATTAAAACTGTCTTTTACATCTGTATGTATTTTGCCTGCCTGCATGTCTGTGTACCAGGTGCATGCCTGGTGCCCAGCAGTTTGTGTTATCTAACAGATCTGCAATCAGAGTTTTGGGTTTGGGGGAGATGGCTTCTGTTGATTTATTTTTGCTTTTCCCCGTTTTGGTCAGAAGGTATCATATAACCTGGTACAGGAGTTACAGGTGGTTGTAAGCTGCTCCGTCTGCTGAAAACCGAACCCAGGTCCTCTAGGAGAGTAGTCAGTGCTCTTAACCCCTGAGTTACCTCTCCAAGACAGAGCAGGGGCCAATTGTGCTCACCCTTGCTTCCATAACTCATATATAGGCTACTTCTGGAAAATGTATGTAGTTTCTTGTCTTAGGGTGAAA
Organism: Microtus ochrogaster; assembly: GCF_000317375.1. NCBI lineage: Eukaryota > Metazoa > Chordata > Mammalia > Rodentia > Cricetidae > Microtus > Microtus ochrogaster. The sequence continues at coordinate 1,910,242 of NW_004949097.1, forward strand.
ATGGGTGGGTGGTTTCTAGTTCATTAATTTTTAAAATTTAGAACTGCGGAAGGTTGACTGCAGCTATCCAAGCCTTTCCCTGTAAGATGTGCCCAAAGATGAAACATCCTAAAACAGCTTCATTGGGAAAATTCTGCAAATGCAATTGTCTAGGTCATGGGCAGTATCTCAGTGGGGTGGTTCTAAGTCATTTCCTCCCGTTGCTTTTATCTCCAAATCAAGCATGGTACAAGGTCATTAATTAAGGGTAAAGAGAAAAGCACAGAAAATAAAGTGGTGGAGAAAATTAATGGCGGAGTCAAAGTCATAAACACTGTCCCCTGCTTTCCTCTTAGAGTCCTTGTGGAAAACACGGAAGACTGTGCTCCTGTGGCAGCCTCTGCAAACCTCCCTGAGTGCACCTTCAACTGCATCCTCTCATGGTGCATACTCCCCAAGTCTTCTCTCATGTATGTATGTCATTCTCTCTTAAAGCCACTTCACAAAGGGAGCTCCTCTCTTGCCCCGGTTCCTACATGCTGGTGTCTGTTGACTGAGGTTTCTGTTCTGCCAGGTTCCCGCAGTCATTAGGTTCCAAAGAAATCACGCAGAAGTCTACATTAATTAAAAATTGATTGGCCTATTAGCTCAGGCTTCTTATTAACTCTTATAACTTATAGTAGCTCATAATTCTTGTCTGTGATAGCCATGTGGCTTGGTACCTTTTTCAGTGAAGCAGTCACATCTTGCTCTGTGTCTGGGTGATGACTGCAGACTGAAACTTCCCTCTTCCCAGAATTCTCATTGCCCCACCTCTACTTCCTACCTGATCATCCCACCTGTACTTCCCGCCTGGCTATTGACCAATCAGTATTTATTTAAAATACAAGTGAAAGGGTACGGATCATTGTCCCACAGCACTTCTTCCCACTTTTTTTAAAACAAGAACTCTGAATCAAATCTCCTTTGTTTATCTTTTCTATTGATCATATCCATAACAACTTTTAACCAACATTCTAAACAAAGACAAACATCCATAATCCATTTTGTGGGAATGGTTGTAGTTTTCCAGGCTACTTCCTGCTGATTGGGGGCACTGATAATCTTATGGGGACCTAAAGAAAATTTAGATTTATGATCAAGTCCTGACTGAAGAATCCTGTGAGGCTTGATCATCACAGGTAGGAGTATTTGAACTGTTCTGTAGTTCTGTAGAACTCAAACATCTGGGTCATCTGCTTCTATCAGTGATTTCTCAGGGAGTCTTCCTTGGTCATACCTGATTTTTCTTAATGTGGAACGAATCCACAGTCCCTCATTTCCTGTGAAAACAAAAGCAAACCTCTTCTCCAAAGTAACATATCTTTTGACTTAAATTTTAATGTCAAAGCATTTTCAATATATATAGGATTAATCCAACAACATTTACAATCAAATGTCTTTTAGCAGTTTTTGCTCCTTCCCCAGTCATCAAAGAATTTAAAGACAGCACAATAACATACAGTATCCAGACTCTCTGTGTATTTTTCATCTTTACATGGCTTTATTGTAACCTCTATTTCTTTTATTTTTATTTTTAATTTTTTAGCTTTTTGAGATAGGGTTTCTCTATGTATCTTTTGCTGTCCTGGAATTCACTGTGTAGGTCAGTCTGTCCTTGAACTCACAGAGATCTGCCTGCCTCTGCCTCCCAAGTGTTGGGATTAAAGGTGTGTGCTACCATACCCAACTACTCTCTTTTTTCTTTTAAGGACTTTATCTTGTTTTCTCCAAATCTACACATATTTTTAAACACACAGTAAACCACTTAGAGGTTTTCTTCATCTTTGAATCTATCTTTACTGTATATTTCTCTTTTTCTGACCACATAAGTCTTTAATTTGCTAAGTGATATGGCTAGGATTAAAGCCTTGGCTTTGATGGCTGGATCCAACCCATTCCTTAGCTTTTTTTCTGAGAGTCTAGCTTCATGGCAGAGGTACTGGCCAGAGCCATGTTTATTGCCACACTCTATGGTGTTTCAAGGTCCCTGTCACCACCAAAAACATGTGGTCAGCTTTTTACCAACACCATTTAAGTGCTTTGTTGCAGGTCCTCCTAAAAAGGCTGCAAGGTTTTACAGCTAAAGCTGAGTCAGGAAGCCTTTCTTAAATGAGAGCGCTTGCCTCTAGCAAGCAGAGCCCATCTGAGAAAGTGCTGCTCCCAATAAGCCCTGCTTGACTCTGTTATTTTATGTCTAGAATTACTTCCCAAACTGTCTCAGGCTTTATGTGGATGCAGTTGTCCATGTGGGTTCCATTCTGTTGACCAAGGTTTCTGTCCTGCCTGGTTTCTGCAGTCATTAAATCTCAAAGAAATCACACAGAGATCTACATTAATTATAAACCAATTGGCCTATTAGCTCAGGCTTCTTATTAACTCTTACAACTTATATTATCCCACAATCTTGTCTGTGTTAGCCACATGACTTGGAACCTTTTTGGAGAGGAGGTCACATATTGCTTGCTCTGTGTCTGACTTCCTCTGTGTCTGGGAGATGATTGCAGACTGAAACTTTCCTCTTCCCAGAATTCTCATTGCCCCACCTCTACTTCCTGCCTGATCACACTGCCTATACTTCCTGCCTAACTACTGGCCAATCAGCATTTGTTTAAAATACAAGTGACAAGGTACAGACCATTGTCCCACAGCAGATGTCTTTATTCAGAAGTTATTTTCTGAACTCCCTGATGACCCTATTTATATCTTATGTAATATATATTATAGTTTGTCCTTTAATGAGACATTTCTTCTCATGTCTTAGCCACTAAGAGTTTTAAATCCTCAAGGGCAAGAGTCATAGCCCTACCATTTTCTGTCTTTGAAGAGGCTTTCTGGCAGTGGGAGCAGGGAAAATAAAGAATCTAATCTCCTAAATACAGGAACTGTGTAGTAAAAGCTCAATAAATGTCTACCAGATGCAATAAATGACTGAACAGATTAGAAGTATCACTCTACAGCTATCATTGGACTTATGATCATCTATGCATCACTATTCCAGAAAAATCTATCCTTTCTTTATTATGGGGTTGGAGTTCAATTACAGTGAAGATCTTCCTCAGAGAGTCTAATGGTGATACATATCATATTATGTATTATACATCATTATTAATATATAAGTATAACATTAAAGTATACGAATAATATTAAAACCCCATACTGCTTACTCTATGAAGACACTGTTCTAGGTAATTGTCATGCTTTAATGAATTAAATCATGAAAGCCCTGAAAGACCTTGTATGTTTATTAAAGAGTTAATGCCATAAGCAGACAGCTAGATAGATAATAGGGTGTCAGGGACCCTTTGGAGTTCAGTGTCACAAGCAAGTATCATAGGAGAAGAGGGTGGGAGAGGGCCCTGAAGAGAACTCAGACCTATCAGGTAAAACAGGAGTCCTTTCTAACAGCGTCTTACGGAAGCCTTTAGATAGGCTGTCTCTGAGTGACGAGCAGCAGGTCTCAGGGAAGGGTTTGTAGTAGGAAATGTGTTCCCACCGGTATGTAGCATGATTAATAAAACCCCAGAGACAGATATTGGGATTCAACCTGAAGATCAGAAAAGCAAAACAGCCAGCCACTGGCTCTTACCTCCACTTAGGTCCAAAATGGCGATCCTGCCTCCAGGAATCCTCAGAATGAGACTGTGTGTGAGATCTGTCTCTGCCCATCTTATATTTTTCTCTAGCAGTGGGATCAAAGGCATGCATTACTACTGCCCAGTTTCTATGGCAAACTAGTGTGGCTACTGGGATTAAAGGTGTGTGTCACCACTGCCTGGTCTGTCAGGCTGACCAGGATGGCTGTTTTAATCTCTGAACTTCAGGCAAGCTTTATTTATTAAAACACAAATGAAATCTCATTCTGATATACTGGCAGTCACTGGTAACTTTCCTGCAGGCTTGCAGCCAGCGGATGAAGTAGCTGTAATGCTAGAAGTGGGGAAGGTTGCTGCAGGCGTCATTGTTGCAGCAGTCAGGACTGCATTCCAGCAGACTCCCAGTAGGTGTTGATATTATTCCTACTTTGGAGAATAGAAAACTAAATTTTAGAGAAGTTCACACAGTTCACAGAATAGCCAACAATTTCAAAATGCAATAACTTCTCTTGAATCAGTATTCCCTAAATTCTACCTATGACGTATATATTCCATACACAAACATGTGCACTTAGGTAGCAAGTTTTGCAAAGGAATACTTGGTTTGGGTGCTTTTTTTTTATGAATGACTCTGTCAGTTTTCAGTGCCGGTTGGACTTCCCTATGCTGATTTCACAGCTTGCTGGTGAGATTCACAGGCTGCCAAGTGCTAGCCAAGAGATGCAAGACTCGCAATCCTTCATCTGCTCTCCCAAGACACTGGTTTAGGTGTCGCCTATTTAAAAAAGAAGTATCCTAATAGGCAGTGGAGCCGCCGCTTAATTACACAGTGTTGAACTTAAGTTAAATGACATATTCCCTCCTGAGTTACAAGTAACCTAACTATGGAATTGCTGAAGGATTAGTTAAGACAATCGTAATTGAAAAGGAAATATAATTAAGTTCAGAGAAGTCAGCTGTCTCTGGGGCAAGTCTCTCCTAGCAAAGGATTCCGTCGCCTCTGTGTCACACTAAGTATCTTTCTGGCAGGTGGAAATGAATTTTGTGTATGTCATTTATGCCTTCACCAGGTTACTAATTCACCAGCACATTTATTTGGGAAAGACTGGTTAAACGTGAAAGCCAAGCACCAGGCTTCATTTTCATGATGGGTGCTGTCTTCAGTTTGAAACTCGGGGTCATTTTATCCTAAAAGAAAATTGTCTCAGCTATGCAGGAGAACAAAGAGAGAAGACAGTCACCGTGTCTAAAGGGACTGGACCAGGGGAAGGAGACCAGATGAGTGAGATGGATTTTACAAGGGGGAGGGGGCTGGAATTGCAGGAGTAGAAAAGGGATGTTCTCAAGATGTGGTAGATTATGCTTATCATGCTGAAGACATACGAGGCAGAGAAAGGGGACAGAAGGTGATGATATATTCCGTGCTTAGGTGCCAGGGAACCATGAAGCGTTTCACCCTTGGATGTCACAGGTAGTCTTCCCGAAGGTGATGCCACTGCCTAGGAGTCGTGGTGCAGTGCAATAGTAGGGCATGGAATAGAAGCTGAGGGACAGGGTGAGAGGTAGGTGGGCAGTCAAAAGAACAGGAGTTAGTGACTGCCATGCTGACAGCAGTGCCCTGTACTGCCTGAGCCTTCAGGCAGATGTTAGTGCCATTTGCTGAGATGAACCAAGGGAAGGTAAGTAGAGAGGGAAGACAAACGGGTAAGGTGTGGTTTAGAAAATGACATCGGAGAGTCCGGTTTTATCCCAGGCTTTTTCAGACCCAGGCCAGCTGGCCTTGGTGAGTTCCCAATAGAACATCCCCATTGACTCAGTGTGTGGGTGCACCCCTCGCGGTTCTGAGTTCCTTGCTCGTGCTCTCTCTCCTTCTGCTCCTGATTTGGACCTTGAGATTTCTGTCCGGTGCTCCAATGTGGGTCTCTGTCTCTGTCTCCTTTCATCGCCTGATGAAGGTTAATATTCAGGAGGATGCCTATATGTTTTTCTTTGGGTTCTCCTTATTTAGCTTCTCTAGGATCACTAATTATAGGCTCAATGTCCTTTGTTTATGGCTAGAAACCAAATATGAGTGATGAGGACTACTGAGAACTCAAGAACAATGGCACTGGGTTTTGATCCTACTGCACGTACTGGCTTTGTAAGAGCCTACGCAGTTTTGATGCTCAACTTACTAGACCTGGATGGAGGTGGGGGTTCCTTGGACTTCCCACAGGGCAGGGAACCCTGATTGCTCTTCGGGCTGAGGAGGGAGGGGGACTTGATTGGGGGAGGGAAATGGGAGGTGGTGGCGGGGAAGAGACGGAAATCTTTAATAAATAAATAAATAAAAATAAAAATAAAAAAGAAAATGATATCGGATATCATAGCCGAAAGACCTCTGGGTATGACAAACTGGCAGGGATGAGTCTAGATTACTGTTATGAATCTTCAATCATAAGCTCCAGTAGATAGTTCAAATGGTGCAAACAAATCATATTGAGCAAAGTCAGAGGGCTGAATCACTCTGAACTCCCCCTCCAGCTCCTCCTATAGCCTACCAGTTCTAGCAGACAGGATGATGAAGAGGCGGTACACACATTTTGAAGTTCCTTATCCCCTAAAAGTGACATGGCACAGTCATTTACCTAATGATTCCTCCTTTATAGGATGGGTTAGCAATGCTGCCCTCTGCCCCAAGAAGAGCAAGGACCGTATGAAATAAGAGGGTGATGTTACATCTTCGGGTTTGCTTTGACCCTGTCTCTATGAAGGCAAATAGGAAATGGCTGGGGAATGGAACAATGGGGACAGATCATGTAACAGATAGGGGGCAGAGGATGCAGCAGAAGGGACAGGAAATGAAATGCACCAGAGAAGGAACAGGAAATACATCAGAGGTGAAGAGCAGATGCAACACGGGAAATGCAGCACAGGGGAGCAGATGAGAGAAGACAGAACGGAAACAGCACAAAGAGGGCAGAGGAGGCCGTTCAGCATCGTGACTGAAGGGGATACACAGGACAGTTGCACTTAACCAATATTGATGGACCATTGCTCTGTCTTGAACATTTGTCGATATTCTGGGATAAATCTGTGAGCAAAATGAGACAAATATCTGCACTGAGACATACATTCACAGACGGCGTGGGATTGAATTCCGAATCCGCCACTTCTTTGCTGTGTGGTCCTGAGAAGTTATTTGGTCAAAGCAAGTCTTAGTCTATTAGTCCGTCAACTGTTGTGACAACGGTGTGCGTGTCACCGTGTAGCTGGGAGCCACAGGAACAGAACACGAATCCCTTGGTTCGGTTGATGGAACCTAATTGTCCTCAATAAACATTAACTATGCTAAGTAGACTGTGGGCTACTTTTTCCAGAGACATGCGTGTGACGGTAATTAAGAGATCTGATTACAATTAAAAACGGGTCTGTCGTTGTGAGGAGGCATTCCTCAGGATGGAAGAGACCTGGCTTGTTGGTGTGTGTTTGAAAACTGAGGAGAAACAGGCTGAAGCGTGTGGACCTGGAGCAGAGTGCCTGAAGGTCGGCATCGGGTGGAGCTGATGGCCAGCCTTCCCTCACCCAGAGGCTCAGACAGGTGAGCCCGTACCTTGACCATGACCTCCACGATCTTTTTATTATATTCTTTACATAATCTATTTCTGGAGTGTCAGCTGTCTCACCCATTCAGAGAATGAGTCCTGCGTGATCAGCCCTACTACACTGGTGACCATTCTCCCAGAAGTTCCAACACTGTCTTTCCTCTCAAAGTGGGATTTCACTGCTTTTCATATCGGGACCCTCTGTGTTTTCTGCAGATTCAGGCTCAGTAGGTGGTGCGGGATTGTGGGACCGGAGCAGTCAAGTAGGCACAGTCCCACTTCGGTTCCAAGCTAGCTGCACAGTTTTGAAACAGTTCTCTGCCTGCCTCCTTACCTCCTTGGTGAGCATGAGAGCAACACCTGCTTTGTGATGTGTTTCTCACATTCACCCTGAAAGACGCCCTTTCTCACGATGTCACCTGCAAAAGAGCAGGCACTGGACAAGTGTGTCCCTGCTTCCTGAAAATGACAAACACCAAGGATCACAGAGTGTCATTGTCATTTACTTCATCATTCCTCGTCTACAGGATCCATCCAATGCTACTCTTTGCCCCCGCAATGATGAGGACTTAAGGAAGTAAGAGTGGTGCCCCATCCTTGTGGCACACTTTTGACCACTGCCATTATGCAAACACACGGGAGTAGGCTGAAGACCAATTCAGGCCCCAAATCTCTACAAAGTAAGAAATCTTGGAACCCTGTGTTGCAGTGAGGCAGGAAACTGAGGTATGTTTCTATGTTGAGGGCCAGAAACCAAGGGGCAGTGACTAAGGCCAGGTGAGTCCACATATAATCCAGGCAGCATATCAGCAAGTGATGCAGAGACTCTAGACAGACTGATCAGTAGCCCAGGGCTCTGAAGATAATTCTCATCTCTGTGCAGACTGGACCACACAGTGGTGTAAAGCTTTGTATCCAAACTGGGATCACAGAAGATGGAAAATTAAATACATTCAGACATACCAACAGCCAAAGACACATGTAAAGAATAGACCACCAGTGAAATCCTCCATCACAATGCCAGTGGGACCCTGAGACGTAGCCTCTGGCAGAGTCCCATGTCAACATGGGAATCTAACCTGTTGTTGCTGGCATGGTCACCTTCATTGGACACAACCATGCCCTGTTCTCTTGGGGCCACACACGTACACACTACCCTTTACTAGATTACAGGGTGTATGCCTCTCTCTCAGATCAGGTTTAGTTACTCTATACCCACTGGTACAGATTGCAGGGAGCCAGACAAGATCGCCATTACAAGATGGTGCCTACATCCTGTCTTGTTGGTAATGAACAACTCCATATTTGGCTTATGCCTTTGAGAGCTGCGTGTCCCCCGCTTCCCGCATGCGCAATGGATAAGGGTCCCTAGGCCTATCCCGAAGTAGTCTGGTGTCAGCTGATGGTGGCAGCCAATCACAGGGAGACCCATGTGCCAATTCCATATATAAGCAGCTGCCTTAGTGCTCTCGGGCCCCTTCGCTTCATGTTCTCTCTCAACCAAGTGCACTCCAGTAAAGCGTGATCTGAGAAGAATCCTCGTGTGGTGGTCGTTCTTTCTCGCTGGTCGAGGAGTTCGCCACACAGATGATATTCGTGCTTCTGCCATGATGGTGAGCCTTGAAAATGAAGGCAAAGGGACAAAAGAAAATATGCACATATGGTTTTACTTGTACCCTTCTTGCTTATTCCTCCAATCTCTATCCATGGACGCTTTGCTCTGGCTCTCCATTCTAAATAGAATGTTCTTCCCCAAGTTGTACACATGGCTTGCTCTATGCATCGATGCACTTTCTTGGGGTGTACTCTCTGCTCATACTGGGATTTCCTCCTTTTGTCCTACTTGGCTTTTCATCATTGTCTTAATTACCATCCAACAGGTCAAATCTTACGTGCTTGTTTATCATGTAAGACAAATCTTATAAGCTAAATAAGGACCTATGATTTGTCTTCCCTCTTGTTAGAATTCGGAAATGAAGCATTCTTCATAGTCTTGTGTATTTGATTACTGGATCCTTGTTGCTGGTTCCCTTTGGAGAGGCCATGGAACCATTGCAGGTGGGAATTGGATGGAGGAAAAGGATCTCTAAGAAGTCTGTTGAGGTTTACAGCCCAACCCTGTTTCCAAACTCTTCTCTGCTTCCTGGTCAACAGAGACATGAACAAGCAGCCTGATGCCTCTACCACTGAGGCCTTGAGCTGTTCCTTCTTCCGTGTCTTCCCCGCTTTGAGGAACTGTACCTCCAAACCAGAGCCACATCCCTTCTTGCTAGTATTTGGTCACAGTAATGAGGAGCCAATAGAGCTTTAGGTCCACTGCAGAGGAAGCTTCATCATGTCTACTCACTGCTGTATTGTCAGGGTAAGACTTTGTAGATGACCTAATATTTGTCAAAAGGAAGAAAAGGTAAAAGACATAAGGAAAGGTAAAACTGAATCATTTGCTCAGCGTTTAGTTTGGTGACCTTTAGTTTCATCTTGTACCCCACACTAAGTGGCTGCATACATGAGTGCAGAGTAGCCATTCCTGGCGGGTTCTTTTACACAGGAGCTTTCTTTCTAGAGGTACTCTGAAGAGCAGGTAGAAATCACATGCCACAAGAGAGATACGCACATCAAAGCAAAAAGGATTTGTATCATTGGGGTGACTGGGAATGACTCTGAGGACGACATTTCAAAAGGTAATGGGAGTCTTGGCAGTACTAGCATGCTCAGAAAGTGTTCACATCCATTCACGGGTACTGAGTAGCCAAGAGTGACTTAAGCTATCAGCAACCAGAATTCTATTATGGGGCAAGCTCACCTTGAAGATTTGAAGGACAGATGGGCATGAGGAACTCTGAGGAGAAGAAACTTCAGGACAGCAATATCATGACTATTGCATTGCTTCTGACAGAGTAAAGGAGGGCCTGACCTAGACTGGAGGGTGTATTTAGGTATATTTCAGAAACTGATCTGGCTGAGCTTTGCAGCTACCGTATTATCGAGATGGGAGACTGGGGGAAGTCAAATCTGACCCGACCTTCTGTTGCTGTGACAGCATACCTGAGATGATTGGTTTATAAGAAGGGAAGGTTTATTCTGACTTAGAGTTTCAAAGGTCTTAGTCCTTGGTTGGCTGGCTCCATTTGCTTCAAGCCTACAGCAAGGGGACCCATCTGGAAAGTGGTGTGTGCTAGCTCCCACACTAACTAATTAAGTTAGTCAGCCATCATCTGTCTCCAGGTGCCTTTCCACCCCTTAAAAGTTCCCACCAGGCACAGCACAATCTCTTGCCTCTTCCTCCTCTCTTGTTTCTCTTGCCTTTATTCTTCATCTTGTCTCTTCCCTGTTCTCTGTGTCTGTCTGTCTGTCTTCCTGTCTGCCTCTCTTATGTCCCCAATCTGACATGGCCTTCTGCTCTTTCACTCCCCCTTCTCCCCTTCTCCCTCCCCCAATAAACCTCTTGCACTAACTGTTGTGTGTCATGTGTGCTTAGCGGCATACCTTGGCAGGGCCTGTTAAAACTTTCCCACTTCGCCTTTCTTTTTTTAGCCTTTCAGCATGTGGTCTAGAAAAGCCACTCAGCCCACGGTGGCTTAGAAACAGAGAAGACACAGGGAAACATTTCCAGTGACCTACTTCCTTCAACTAGGCCTTATTTTTAAGGTTTCTCTCACTTCCTAACTCTGTGTCCCCAGTTGGGGTGAAGCCTTCATCACTGGAACTTTAGCAAGACATTCTCTGTCTGCACACAACAGGCTCAAATGCTCAAGGGAATGAATGGCAGTGGATTTATAAGGAAAGAGAGTTGACAGGGGCAAAGGAGGGTGTGCCTGTTGCTTCTCCTTCATTTTGAATGGAAGGCTCTGTAAGCTAGGTATTACAGTAAACATCTGCCTGTATCGTGCCCATCCAACATCTGCCTGTACCACGCTCATCCAACATCTGCCTGTACCACGCTCATCCAACATCTGCCTGCATTGCCGCCCATCCTTTTTGGGGGTCTCATTCAACACTGGGACATTGGTCCACCCTGAATAGGATGCTTGTGAAAATCATTGTAGAAGATCACCAGGCTGAGATTCTTAAATAACTTGGACAGTCCTGGATTAATGAGTGCCTCAGTTTCTCCTTTCTGTTAGAATTAGGTAATGCTGAGCTCAGCAGTCCACTTTGTGACCTAGAAGTCCAATGGCAGAGTTTGGCCAGTGTGAACTAGCCTGAAAGAGACTGTTGTGAGGACACGATTGGTTTGTCCACATCAAGTTCTTCTTATACCTGCAGTATTATTATGAACCTGTCATGCTATTTCTAATGTGATGGACCAGGGGTTATCTCAGAATCAGGACAGACTGCAGCTAATATAATTCCAGTCCCTGTGGATTCTCTCTCCGACTTTTCTGTTCTTTGCTTACACCCCCTCTTCTCTCTGCTGGCCCTCTTCACTCTGTGGTGTTCCTGTGGAGATGGCACACCCCTTCCAGGCTCCACCTGGGAAAGAGCTGCATCTGGGAAAGGAGAGAAAGATCACAAAATGGGTTTGATGGACACAGGCTGTGACACTCCAGGATACCAGGACACTGCAGGGGCCTGAGCAAGGCAAGGGTATTAATTTTCTTTTCTCTGCCTTCCAAATATGAAGCTACCTGTGGCATCTGAATTACATAGGCTGTGCTTCTGTTCTGAGTCCATTGACTTTGGGTTACTGGGGAAAGAACAAATAATCATTGCGGCTTGCCCAGCACTCCTGGGGACAAAGGTTCCAAATGAATGTGGTTGCTGGCAGCTCAGACCCGAAATAATCACATAGAAACTATATTATTTAAAACACTGCTTGGCCTATTAGTTCTAGCTTCTTATTGGCTAACTCTTATATATTAATTTAACCCATTTCTAGTAATCTGTATATAGCCATATGGCTGTGGCTTACCAGGTAAAGTTCCCTGCACCTGTTTCCTGCAGGGCTACATGGCTTCTCCTCTACTTGGCCCTTCTTTCTCCCAGCATTCAGTTTAGTTTTCCAACCCACCTAAGTTCTGCCCTGCTATAGGTCCAGAGCAGTTTTTTTTATTTATTAATGGTAATCACAGCATGAATCCCACCTCAGCCTTCTGTTATGGAGATGAAACAAGAACTGCAAATATTTCATGACTCTCATGTGGGATTTCCCTCTGTGTGCATGATTATCATTAATGAATCTTTAAAGAATTGCTTTGAGCCTATAGCAGAGCAGGGTGGGGTGGATCAGAGCTAAGTCGGGAGGACTGGACTGAATGCTGGGAGAAAGAAGGGCAGAGTCAGAGAGATGTCATGTAACCCTGCCAGAGACAGCCACAGTCACATGGCCATACACAGATCAATAGAAATGGGTTATATTAATATGTGATATTAGCCAATAAGAAGCTAGAGCTAATGGGCCAAGCAGTGATTTAATTAATACAGTTTCTGTGTGATTATTTCAGTTCTGGACAGCTGTGACGATCAAGAAGCCCTCTTCCAACAAGACCCCAGAAAGGCAGGTTCTGACTTGACCAGGAGGATGCCAGAGAAGTCAGCACAGATGGAAGAATATGGCTCCCACTTGTTTGGCATCAGAAGTGCAGTGTGAGGCACCTATGCTTGGTCCTGAAACATCAGTTTGTTTGACTCAAACTACAGGCCACACAGGGCTCTCAGAGTTCAGGAGCCTACACCCCAAGAATCAGAAGTTCAAGGTAGAGAGCTGAGTTGGCCTCCTTGAAGGCTGCCATGGGTGACAGGCTGCAGGACTGGATAGCAGTCTCTCAGCGGCTATTGACTGGAGGAGCGGAAGGACCTCCCGCAACACCCACCAGGTCTGGATGTCGGCCTGGTTACATCTCTTAGGAGAGCTCCTGTCAACTTCCATCCTGTTCTGAGGCTTCCTAGCAGGTGGATGGAGTTAACCCTAAAGGGAGTTAGGAAACCTGTGAGGTCTAAGCCTGGGTCCGTGGTGCCATTGAGCTTCAAGTGTGAGGAAAGAAGGGGGCAGTGCTTAACACAAGAAGACAAGAAGGATGTATCTGTGTCTATATTGATTTTAATCCTACCCACCCTTCTGTTTGTTCTCCCAAAATCCTGCACTGATGTATTCTGTCCCGTTTGTAAACTCCTGAGAAGGGATCCTACCCACGTGACTTGTTGCCTTCAGTTTCTCCTCGATCACTTCTACTTTCTTTCTTTTGAACCACATTTTTTTCTGACGACCAGCCTCATAAGGAAAGGCCACTAGGGCTACACCCTAGTGGCTTACACTAGGGCTAGAGCAATGATACTGGAGGGATCCAAAACATTTACTTCTAATAATTAGCATACAGAATAATTACTTGTCAGGCTAAAGCAATGATACTGGAGGGATCCAAAACATTTACTTCTAATAATTAGCATACAGAATAATTACTTGTCAGTCATCAGAGTGTTCCTGGGGCTGTAGCTGGCCTTGGGGAGTGTGATATGAGTACCAGTAAGGGTTGCTTACAGTTCCCTTTCTTCAATTTTTTTTGTCTCGTTTATGTAGAAATTGTGTGAGTTTGTAATAATGTGGAAAGTATTGTTATGACATAGTCCAGACCGAAGTCCAAGATAGTTTAGAGTCTGAATTATCATGTTATTATGGTCATGATGTGCCTCAGCCAAGAATCTGGGCCATCTTCTTGTCCCTAAAAGAACACCTGTATTTCCTTGTTGTTATGATGACAACCTCACAAGTAGCAACCAAAGAAGAGAAAAAACTTACTTCTTCTGGTTCATGGGTTGAGGATACCTTCCATCATGACATGAAAGGCATGGAGGAAAAACTATTCTCAATTTACTTACCTGGATGGATGCTAAAGCAGACACGAGACAGGCTGTCATCCTCAAGACCCATACCCCAGCAACTTAATTCCTGTGTGTAGACCACCTCCCAAAAATTCCACCATCTCCCAAAACAGAACCACCAGCTATGGACCAAGGGTTGAAACATGGACCTACAACCAAACCACGACAACATCCGTTCTTGCTAACGTAGCAGTAGGACCAAGGAGAGCTACAAGGTGACCACAGGCTCTGGTGCAGGTCCTCTGTGGGTTAGACTGGGAACAGCAGAAATGGGGATAAAATGTAGTTCCCACCCATCCAACTTGACATTCTAGGCCCAAGCGAGAAGAGCCTAGGCTGGTTCTGAGGGCTCATGCCATTCATGTCTTGTTGGCAAAGGTTGAGAAAGGCTCTTCTGAGCTGTTTTCTTCATGTGAAGGTTTTATGGTACTGACTGCATCAAAGTCGGAGGGAGGGCTTTGCAGCCTTCACTATGTTTTGCTTCCTTTCTTTAACTTCTGCCCTATTACCCTCACCACCTTGACCGCATTTTTCTTTTGTAAGTTCTTGCAATTGTCTATGTCAGTCGTGAAGGGAGCATGACACAGAAGTGAAAGCACCGGGCTTGGAAAAACCGGGAATCTACCTCTTAATTCCTGAATGATCTTGGAAAAGCCACACATACCCGACACCATTTTTGTCTGTAACATGGTGGTGCTAGCTGTCTACCCACTTGTCAGTGTGCCGCGAGACTCACCGTGGGTTTCCAGGAGCCATTTCTAAGTCGCCCACTGTTTTCCATCACTCTGCTCCAAACTCGCCATCTACAGTGTTCCAGACTGTTCTTGATGACAGTATCTGGTTCTCACTGTAATTGAGGTGTGGTTTTCATGGGCTTGGTCATTTGTATCTGTAGAAGAACACCCCCATTTTAGAGGGCAGTCAACGTGTCTTCTAGCCTCAGCAGCTGTTATACTGGAGTGGGCAACAGGGTTGGGGTGACCCAAATGAGTGTGGGGTGTGTGAGTGGGGTCACCCAAATGGATGTGTGTATGTGGAGTCACCCAAATGAGTGTGGGGTGTGGGAGTGGGGTCACCCAAATGAGTGTATGTGGGGGGTAGATGGAGCATAGGTGTCCAGCCTCACACCTAAGAGCCAATCTGAAGCCTTGCCTGGGGTCACAGATGCAGTTTTGTTTGTTTGTTTGTTGCTTTTTTTCCCATGGAGGTCTAAGCATGAATCTATCTTGGGGCTAGGATTTCTTGTGTCTTGCAAATTATGATCTCCTTAACCTCTAGAGTAATGCAGAGTATACAACAGAGAATGAATACTTGAATGAATGAACAAATTGATAAACTATTGTAAGTAGGAACTCCAAACCCCAAATCTTCACAAAAGTTATTTCTGGAGGCTGAATCAAGTGTTTGTGATCATTGCTAACTTGAAGGAGGCTGTTTTAATAAATATTTGCTAGTATTTATCCCAAGAAAAATGAGAGACAAACAAAATAAAATCTCCCATCCCTCCCCCCTTATCCAAAAGCAAAACAAAACTCTTTTTTTTTCCCCTGTTGCCATTAGTGTGCTGGATATTGGAACCTAGGGCCTTGTCTATGCTAGGCAAGAACTCCAGCGCTAGAACAGGTCCTTAAGTCTTCTCCTTTGTAGTCATCACAGCCATGAGAATAAACATGCAAGAATCTACTTACATGAGTTATTATTAAATACTACAGAGATTAAGTTATGCATTGTATTTGTGTATTGTGCACTAATCTTACATAAATATAACCATCTATGTAAAGTCAGCGGGGAGCAATGTCTCCTCATTACAGGCAGCTTCCAAATTAATTTATTCTAGCTTACCTGCTGGGGCGACAGAGCAAATCCAGTGTTAGCTGTCACAGAACGAAGATGCCTGAAGCTCACTGCGCCTTTTCTTAAACTGTGAATTGATATATGAATACCATTGTTCCTCTTACACCCAGGAGATGTGTTTTTCAGGAAAACTGTGTGTTGGGTGAAAGAGGGTGACTGGCCCAAATTATTTCTCCATCCTCACATTGTGCTTTGATGCCAGACTGACAGGAAGCTCTCTCTGAGGTTATCCAGTGTTTACCCAGTGGGGACCCAGACCACAGCTGTAACCTGAGCAGGGGAATTTTCTCTCAGAGCATTGTTTGCAGGGCAATTTTGTTTACTGAAGAGGTAGAAGGAAATGCTTAGCATATCAGGGACAATTGTGGAAGACATCCGAGACCTCAGCCAAAATTCTACTCTCTGGTGTGTGTAGTGAGATTTCATTTGTGTTTTAATAAATAGAGCTGGCCTGAAGTTCACAGACCAGGCAGTGGTGACACACACCTTTAATCCTGTAGCCACACTAGCTTGCCATAGAAACTGGGCAGCAGTGGTGCATATGTTTAAACCCAGCTCTAGAGAGGAATATAAAACGGGAGGAGACAGCTCTCAGACAGTCTCATTCTGAGGCTTCCTGGAGGCAGGGTGGCCATTTTGGACTGAGGTAGAGGTAAGAGCCAGTGGCTGACTGTTTTGCTTTTCTGACCTTCATGTTGAACCCCAATATCTGTCTCTGGGTTTTTAGTAATCGTGCTACAGGTGTGGGCAAGCGTGGCGGTCTGAATAAAAATGGTTCCCAGGGGGTCACATAATTGAATGTTTAGTTATCAGGGAGTGGCGCTATAGGAGAAGGATTCAAGAGATCAGTCTTGGCCTTGTTGGAGTAGGTGTGGCCTTATGGGAAGGGGTGTGTCACACCAGGCTCCAGGGCTCTCCTTGCCTGTGGATCAGGATGTAATTCTCAGCTGCTACCCCAATGCCATGTTCCTGCCATGCTTCGCACATGGCAATGGACTAAGACTCTGAAACTGTAAAGAAGCGCCCCCCCTCCCCCCGTTAAATGCTTCCTTTTGTAAGAGTTGCCTTGGTCATAGTGTCTCTTCACAGCAATAGAAGAATATGGGTACTGTGCCAAGAGTTGGGGGTGTCATGGCTCCAAGAGTGCTAGAGACTTCAGGAGATGCCTAGCTTCCCAGAGGGAGGTTTCTGGGTAAGTAAGAAATCATGGCTTTTGGTGGGCAACCCAGGATTCTTGGGCACCCTCTGTTGGTCTAGCCAATCTGAGTGCCTGGGAGCATAGAAAGAGAGCTACTTAAGGCGAGGCAAAGAACCATACACAGGCAGCTCCCAGATCAAACACACTGAAAAAAATGTCTATTCATTCGTATGTATATGTGTGAGTACTTTTATAGGCCATGACACATGTGCAGTGGCCTGAGGACAAAATTCCTAGAATTTGTTCTCTCCTCCTACTCTTATGTGGGTACTGGGGTCAAACCCAGGCCCTCAGGTTTGAGAAGCAAACCCTTTCATGCTCAAGGCAATCTCATCAGGTCAATTGCTAGCTATCACGCACCTCTGAAGGACTCAATAGGTAAAAATATTTCTGGGTTTTATCTCTGTGCATTTCACAAGGCTGTGGGAGTTTGTGCCAGCTTTTCACCTACTGTGAGTTTTCTAATTCTGTTGTTTGGCATTAAATGACACCATTCACGCCCAGTCCTGACTCCATGTCAGCATCCCCTGGTGAATTTTACCTACTCTTTAGCTCCTGTCCTTTCAAAATCTCCTCAAGCAGCTCTAGCCTGCAGCCATAATTAATGACTGATGTTAAAGAATAGCAAGAAACAAGGCTGCCCCCCCCCTTGAAAAAAAAGGTTTAGGAGCATTGCAGGTCTTCAGTGAGGGCTTGGGCCAAAAGCTCTGGAGTGAGACAGATCTCTGCTGGTTGGGCAATCTCAGGTCACCAGGCATCTAATCATAGCTTGTTTTCCATTGATATAAACAAGGAATATAAATATGATCTGCTCTGGCATTTTTACAAATTACTAATAAAAGGACATGTGAATTATCTAAAGCAGTACTAGTGATTATTAAGTACTCAATAGATAATATTTGTGGGAACAAATGGTTGTTTTTGCTTGCACAGACCATTTCTACATGCCGTCCTTCGACTCGCTAACCAGTGTGACATTTGAACAAAGGAAATGTTATGGGGTATGAAGGGAACAAGATTATCTGAGACTAGCTGCCAAGTAGAAGTCTTTAATTATGGAGCACCAGAATGGGGTGAGCAAATGCCAAGGCATTGCTAGACATAATGGTTTACATTACACTATCCAATGAACACCCGAGCTTGCAGAGTAACTTGAAATTCATTGTGTAATTGACCCTTCCCAATCTACCTAGGAGGCATTGGCTTTGCGGTTAGAGGGTGGCATGGGGACCAGCCTGACTGTTTTGAACTCGTCTTACATCTGAAGGTTGCATGGTTTCAAGTAAATTGATGGCTTTCCAAACCTCAGTTATAACAATGCTGTTAAGAGAATTCCATGATTAACAAATGAAAAGACCCAAAATACAGTAGCTTAGTGGTAGAGCATGAGACTCTTAATCTCTCGGGGTCATGGGTTTGTGCCCCACATTGGGTGCCAGAGTCACAAAATAATCCCACACCAATTCAGAATTATGAATAATAAAAGGGTTATTTATTTAAGGGAAAACTTATAGATCACTTTCCTGGCTAACGGTCCTCTGTGTGAACAGAAACAGTCTAGCAGCCAGAAGTGGGAGCTGGAAGCAAGGGAGTGGGTGCTTGCTTTACAGCTGCTTTTACAGTATGAGACCACGCCCAAGTGGGCCTGTATCTTAAAGGCTATTAGCTCCAGGAACGGAATGTGCTCCCACAGCACAGGGGACCAGCCTCACTGTTTTGAACTGGTCTGAAGGTTGCATGATTTCAAGTAAGTTGTTGGCTTTCCAAACTTCAGTTATAACAATGCTGTTAAGAGAATTCCATGCCTAACGGATGAAAAGGCCCAGAATACAGTAGTTGTTTGTTAAATGACGGCATCTTTCAGATATAACTTGAGGGAAAAGATGTCCTCTCCTGACTGCTGAGACTCCTTTTGACAGGACAAACAGTAGCAGCACTGTGTGCACAGGGATCAGGGAAGGATCTGTGCAAACCCTGTCTAATCTCCACACAGATGGAAACAGTGTGACATTCGGAGCTCTGATGGCCATGTGTGGTTGAGGGGTGCAGGCTGCTGTGTTCTGCGGCTGCCTTGTTAGTCATTGGTGGAACTGCGGGATCTCAGAATGTAAACTGAGACCAGAAAGGAAAGCAAAAACGGGGGTTGCTTTGCTCTGAAACATAAATAACAATTATTTGATGGAATCACTTTTGTGGATGTGTGGCCAGGAAGGAAGAGGTGTTTGTGCTCTTCTCGGGACAGGGATGACTAGAACACCTTCCGAGGTGAGAGGTCGTGGGAAACTGTGGGAACTGTATTAGACTGGAGAACAGACACCACCAGAGACATTCAGTTTTAAAGCTCCCAAAATGGCACCAAAATATGTCCCTTTAGCATGGTAAGGACAGCTTCAGGAAAGTGAATGTGGAATGTTTTGTAGCTATGTCCTCTGGATTTAAGTATTCCCTCCTGGAGTTAGGAGAGAGGCTGACAGGACCCTAGAAGCTTAGAAAGCCACAGATCCACAAGCCACAGATCCACAAGCCCTACCTCCACGGCTATACAGACAGCAAACAATTGCTTCAAAGAAGAGATTTTCAATGGAGCCCCAGGAACACAGCTTTGTGAGTTGTTACCCATGGGAGACAGGGTTTTCTGTCTTTGTGTCATTAGTGCTGATGTAGGTAACCATTCATCCAGATTGCTCAGTCACTCCAATAAAGTCAGGATACCAAGGACTCCTGCGGAATCATTGGTCTCTTGTCAGTACCTTATTCAAGGGGAACAGACTTCAGTCACATCTCCCTGGGAATAGTCATTAAATGTTGGAGAGTTGAAGTCCACGATTGGTTGTCCTGCTAAAGTCCCCTGTGATGTCAGACTACTTTAAACCATTCAGATAACTCGAAGGGAGGAAACACTAATTTCCTTAGAAGAAAAGGCAGATTATAGCCTTGTAGCTGATATTTCCAAACAAGGAGCATAGAGGTCAAGAATCTAAAAAAAAGAGGCTGAAAAGCAGTGCATAAGCCAGGTATGGTGGCATCCTCCTGTAGTCTGCGTCCTCAGGATGCTGCGATAGGAGCCTCATGGCTTCCAGGCCTGCCTGAGCGGCATGGTGAAACTTTGTCAAAAAATAAAACAAACAAACCCCCCAAACAAAACAAAACAAACAACCCCCCCAAAGAAAACAAACACCCAAAACAAAACAAACAAACCCACAAAACAAAACAAAAACCAGGGACAATGAGGTGAGTCAGTGGGCAAAGATGTGTTTGTCTTCAAGCTTGTGCCTAGGGCCTGTGGGGTGAAAGGAGAGAACTGACTCTTGCACATGCACTCTGTGTGTGTGTGTGTGTGTGTGTGTGTGTGTGTGTGTGTGTGTACTAATGCACACACAACTGAGTACACTCATTCACAAATGAGTAAATCTAAAAAAATTTAATGAATAAACAATGAAAAAGCTAGTGCATCCTTAAAAGAATACACATAAATTGGGAAATTCGGATGTCATATCTATAAAGTTATAGCTTATAACATTTTTGTTTTTCTTCTATGATCATGAAAGTGGTTATATTTGATATTCACTTTGAATTTTAAATTTATCTAGCGAATTTCTATTATATAGATTAGCTTATATCCACCTAACTAGGTACTGTGGTAATATAAAAAATTACAGATCTGGGCTATAACATTTAATCTATTCTGTGTTTCTTCTGTATCTCCTAATGGAGGAGAAACAAGGTCTAGAAGTTCTCAA
The DNA here is from genome assembly GCF_000317375.1 of Microtus ochrogaster. NCBI lineage: Eukaryota > Metazoa > Chordata > Mammalia > Rodentia > Cricetidae > Microtus > Microtus ochrogaster. The sequence goes on from NW_004949097.1 coordinate 1,931,051, forward strand.
AGGTACCATCTACAAGCTGGGAGGCAGTCCATAGAGAGTTCAACAATCACACAATCACAAAACATTGCACCATGGAAATTAACTCATAATAATCAATCTCAGCTTTCCCAAGTATGCTGAGGCAAGGTAGAGTTTATCTTGCATATTATTCAAGTCATTTTGGGAGGTGTGACTCCTCTTTGTCCAAGATACACCCTGGAACAATTAGAATATTTGAATGATACCAGCACTTTATGTGTTCAGATGACTCCAAATTTCAACTGTAAACTGGTTATAGCTGCACACACACATATATACATACATACATACATACATACATACATACATACATACAGAGTCTAAACTTAATTTTTGCGTTTGGAGAGATCTGGTATGGTGCAGATTAAGAGCCTAAATTATGTTGAGCTGTCTTTAGCCCCTTAGTAGCCACACATAAACATCTGTGTGCAACTTAACATTTTCTTAAATATCAGGTAAAATCTTTGGCTGCATTAATTTATTTGTTCTGTGGCTGTAAAATCTCAGGAAATCCCTTCCATAGTTGAACGTATCATTCCCGGGCAACCTGAATCCATGTTTCTGATATATAGTCACTCATATTTGGCTCAGAATAAACTACTCCTTATTCCCTTTGGCGTGGGAACTGTGTGTTACATCAATACAACCAGAGTTGAGAGGGATTTGCCAGATGGCAGGAAGGAAGTCATGAGTTAGAACTAAGAAAACTGCAATCAATTGATATTAAATAAGGCATTGAAGATGACTAATGAAAACCTTGACATGACTATTTTTATTCTTTTTAAATATTTTTAAAAGTGTGCATGTGTGTGTATGTGTGTATCTGTGCATGCGTGCGTGTGTGTGTGCATGTCTACATATGGGTGCGGTGCCTGAAGAGGCCAGAAGAGTGTGTCAGATTATAAGCTGTTTGTATAGGTACTGGGAACAGAGCTCAGATATTCTGGAAGATCAGCAAGTACTCACCAACACCAATGGAACTTTTTGACAGGCCCCCCAAAAAGTTTCAGAGTGTCTCAGAACCTTCTTTATAATGGTTTCTCCTTTTCTTTTGGTCATTCTAGAGTTTTTACAAGGAAATTTCTCTCAGAGAATAATTTGCATTTTTAAATTATTTTGAAAAGAATATATTGGGGGTTAAATTTGGAGGGATAGATATGCAGCCAGCCCTAAATTTCTGTGGTTTTCACATCCATTAATCCAACCAGTTGGAGATCAGAATAACTTTTTACAAAAATATGTTTATTACAGAGCTTAAAATATCACTATCCCTTACACAGTACTGCATAACAAGTCTTTATACAGTGCTGACATTGTATGTGGTGGTCTAAATAGGAATAGCCACTACAGGCTCATGTGTCTGAATGTTTGTTTGGCCCATAGGAAGTGGTGCTATTAGGAAGTGTGGACTTGTTGGAGGAAGTGTGTCACTGTGGGGGTGGGCCTTCTCCTGCATGCCCATCAAGATACACAACTTTCAGCTCCTTCTCCAGCACCATGTCTGCCTGCACACTGCCATGTCCCACCTTGATGATAATGGACTAAACCTCTGAAACTGTAAGCCATCCCAATTAAATGTTTTCCTTTATCAGAGTTGCCGTGGTCATGGTGTCTCTTCACTGCAATAGACACCCTAAGATAGCAAGTTAGGCATGTTAGGGACTATAAGTTATCTCAACATTATTTGTAGTGCACAGGAGACTGTGCATAGGTTCTATGTAAATACTGTGCATTTTTATGGAAGACTAAGTTTATGGATATATAAGGAGGCTCTGGAGTCAATTCTCCATGCATACTGAAGGGTGACTGGTTTCAAAAGAAATCACCATGGTGTACTTTTTGAGTATTGTTATGTAGGGGAAGCATACTAACCCAGGAGCAGCCTATGGAGGCTGCTGTTATGGTTTGGATGTCAAATATCCCCCATAGGCTTATGTGTTTGGACATTTGGTTCCCAGATGGTGTTATTGTTAGTTGGGAAGGTTGTGAACTGGTTAGGAGTTGGGGCTTAGTGGGAGGAAAGGTGTCACTGGGGTGGGAGCATACCTTGAGAATCATAGGCTGGCCCTTTCTCAGGTCAGTTTCCTGTTTCTGCGAGATTCCTGGCTCACGGAAGTAGAGGCTGCTTCACACTTCAGCTGCCACAGCTGGGAGTGGCTGCAACAGCCATGCCTCCCCAGGACGGACTCCAGCTTCAAGCTGTGAGTCATGGTGAATTCTTCTTTCCTACAGGGCTTCTTGTCATGTATGTGGTCACAGAATAAAGAAATGAACTGACTCCGCCATCTTCCTGAGACAGTTGGTAGTCAATGATGTGTCAAGTTCTTCCCTTGGTCTTTTTGGTGGCCACTTACAGTGGAGCTTGGGATGGCAGAGCTTCACAGAGCAGAGACTCTGAGCTAATTACTTTAGGAAGTCCCCGATGGTTTGTGAGTCAGACAGTATGAAGAAAAGGCACCTGCTACAGTATCAGAAATCTCTAGGTGGAATCAGGTCACTTGAACCTTTTGTCTTATTTAAAGTGTCATAATTGTCACCGACAGTTCAATTATGTCTTTATCTCCACTGGCCCTCAGGTTCCTGCTTTCAAGTTCCTTTGTTTAAAGCCAGGGCCCAGTGAATGGTGATGCATTCCCTCCGGCTACTTCTACACTCTCCCTCTGACTTGAAAAAAAAAAAATGGCATTTCAGGTTTTCCAAATCACACAGACAGCAATAACCCTCAGAATCTTGCTAAAGTCTCAGGATAGTTTGGGCTTTAAGGATGTCTTTCCAGTCTTTTCAGTAGTAAAGAAGACTCTTCTACCCAGAAACAACTCTGACTTTATGTCAGAGATTTCAATTTCCTGGAATAGTCAAGGAGAATGGACTCTTTGGCTCTGGTATAGAGAAGAACGCATGAGGAACCAACAGCGTGAATCTCTCTGAGATAGTGGCTGCAGACAGAGTTGTCTTGGAAGATACCTGGTAGCAAAGATTAACAAGACTGGCTTCTAGTCTGGACTGCTATGTTTGAGCCCATCGAAGTCAACTGTCGGCTGTCTTCTCATTGGCCCTCCATATGATGTCATCTGTCGGCTGTCTTCTCATTGGCCCTCCATATGAT